>NW_028321897.1:38589244-38744196 GCF_036245765.1 Copidosoma floridanum | reverse complement strand
ACCGTCTTAACGATATAGACGTGAGTAATTGTTTAATTTTTTAAAATTATTTACATTACTATTTTATTTGTGACTACTTACTTAAAAATAATATTGCATTAATGTAGATATTTGTAAACATTGGCCCTGCAATGTAATTAATGAAATTTGTTGTGTTTTTTCTGTTAATAAAGTGAGCCTGATGAGGTTGGCGTTAAGACCAACGAAACGTTGCTCAAACTAACACCTGACTTTGGAGTTTTTATTCTCACTCCTTAATTAGCTCTTACTGATCGTGTGCTTATGCACAAAACCTCAAGAAATCGTAAAAAAAAGTGTTTGACGAAAATGCTGGAGAAATCGCGAAAATTGTTTAAATTCAATTTTCGAAAGCGATATGTATTCTGCACATGCTTTTCAACAACATAATTGTTATTTAAAATACTTATAATGTTACCGAACTCTCGAAACATGAGTTGCAAAATAGGGACATTTTGCGGCTTCGGGCACTGAGGCAAGTTAATAAAGGTAAAGGACGCATGGTGGGGAAAGCTTTTCTACTGAGCTGGCTAGACTCGGGTGGGCAAGCGCTTGAAAGTAAATGCGTCGCTTCATATCAGCCCAGCTGTAAGAAAATACTGTACTTAACTTGAAAAGTATGAAATCGATTTCGATGTTCTTGTTTTGGCCAAAGTTGGGTACTTCGCAAAAACGCCAAAGGCTACCTAAAATACATGAGATGAAAGACAGTAGCAAATGATAAATGTTCCTTAATTTAGAAAATATTACAGAATAACATAATAAGTCAAAAATTATGAGTAAGGATGGCTTTTTGTAAGAGTACCGTGAATGCGATAATATGCAAATATTATGATAAAACATTCTTCTTGATATTTTACACTTTATGTGATACATTTATTACCATATTGTATTTACCTACTTTCTAAAATATTGTGTATGAGCTAATATATTAAATTCTGTTTAAGTATGAAATACTTTACTGCAAAACTATCAGGTAATAAGATTATGATGTCATAACATATGAGAAAATATTGTATAGTTCATCGAAAACAGTTCAAGAGATCAATACGTGATATTGCATCTACGACGAAGCTTCTATATAAGGACGCAAATTGAACGTGATTGCGTATTTATTGTATTGAAAAATAGACTAGTAGTTAATATTTTGGCAAGGTACTCCACTTTAAATAAAAGCATTACAATAGGTCTCGTACTTTTTTGAGTTATGGGATTCTTTTGTAGCATGGCTGATTTAAAGCCACTTATTCACTTTCAAGTGCTTGTTCACTTAAGACTGGCTGGTGCAGCAGAGAGACTTTCCCCTCCATGCGTTTCTTCCGCTTTACGGACACGCCTTGGCACGCAAAGCTGCAAAATTGCCCTACTTTGCAACACGTTTTTCGAGAGCTTGGCGACGGTGACGTTATGAGAATTTGAAATGATACAATATAATTAATAATGGATCATTTTTAGTGATTTCTTAGCCAGTTTCATAAAACATTGTTTTCCATTTTTGTAAATTATGGCAAAACATTAAGAAAATTGTCAACAAAATAGTTACCAAAGTTATGTATGATAAATACTTACGTGTAAAAATGTCTATGTGTAAAAGTGGCTATTTTCAACGGTTTTTATTTTTTTGAGGAAAAGGTTATAAGCTGATTTAAAAATCAGTAAACACATTTACTCTGTCTTTTTTAGTGCTTTTTTGAACTATTCATTCTTTCTGGCAACGAAATTGTTTTTGCATCGAAAATTGCCAATTATTTGTTTACAAACCTTTTCTTAGATTTTTTTACAAAGATTTCGTCAAAAATTGCTCTCAAAAAATGAGCGTAGCTATTTTCTATATCAATGATTGGTTATAGACTAAGTGTCAATCACGGCTTCTGCCAATAAGTTGGCTTTCCGGCCCACAAGGGAACTGCTCGTCTGTATTACAAATTTCGAATTCAAAAAATTTTTTTTTCCCAAGTTCAGATATATGTTTTTGGTCCATTTTTCAATGCTGATTCTAAATCTAGTGTTAAAATTATAAGAAACCCAAAAGCAACCCCTAAAATGGGGTAAAAACTACCCTTTTTTTTAGAAAATCAAATGATTTTCAATGTGTTAGAGAAGATATATGTTTTCGAAGTATTTTTTGTCGCTGACTTCGAATTTGTTGTTGAAAATACAACAAACCCTAAAACAACCTCTAAAATGGGGTAAAAACTAACATTTTGTTGAAAAATAAAATTATTTTTAATGTATTACTAAAAATATGTTTTCAATGTATTTTCTAACGCTTACTTAAAATTCAATGGCAAAAATATTATAAGCCCCAAAACGATACCGAAAATGGGGTAGAAACTACCCTCTTTGATAGGAAATCAAATCATTTTTAGTGTATGAGTGAAGATATTACCTTTTTAACGCATTTTTTATGCTGGCTTCCATTTTTGTGTAAAAATACAATGAACCTAAAAAAATTATTAAAAGTCCACGCTTCAAATGAGGGGTGGGGGTTGGTGGGGTAAGGGGTGTCGCGGAAGAGTAAGCTACTTTATACTACATTAATAATCACATTAAAAACTTTTCATAACAAAAATTCATTTTCAACTATATCTTCACGCAAGTATACTAAAGTAATACTTTACAAAAAGTTTAAATTAGAAAGTAGTGGGATAAAGGGTGGATTAAAAAGGGTAGAAAGTAATAAATTTGCATTATATCATGTTCAAACATGTAGAAATATCAAACACACAAATAATTTTATCAAAAACTAAAAATTGGGAAATTACTTTTTATGTGCCGATGTATTGGTTTTCCGGCCCTCTCACGGTTAAAGTAGTATTTATTTAATAATAATCTGAGTAAAAATGGTAGTTATAATAATAATAAAAATAAAATAGTTATGAAGAAGAGACCAAGTTACTGTCACCAGCCACGAGTGCAAGTCTATTACACGAGTGTGAGAAATCTTCCAACACTAGTTGCTTATAAGATTTTTTGCAATAAGTGTGAGAAAAATAGTGAGTATGTTGATGATTCGCAAGAAAAGTTGTGTTGAGTCCAGGGGTGGTAACTCCTAGTGGGGAATATGGGGGGCAGAGTTTCTGGTGGGGGTATTGGAGGCAAAGCCTCTGATTGAAAAAATACTAAATGAGCATTCAAAAAAAAAAGTGCTCTCATGCCTCAAATATAGAAGCAGAAATTTGATACAATTAAAACTTTATGTAAAAAAAAACAAACTTTGAACTACTTAAACAAAACATTTTTAAAGAATTTTAGAACTTTAACAATTAATTTAAAAGGATTCCGCACGAATACAATGAGATTGTGGTTCCCAATAAAATGTTCTAAAACTTTAATATAATATAGTTTAATAGAATTAATTAAAATAAGGCATTAGGAAACAATTTTTGTTAAGAGTTGAAACTAATACCAGGTAGGGATACAATAGTTGTTTACACATAGCATCTTAACTCATTCCCTGCAGAATTTCTGGTGTGTAGAAAAATTTTTTCCAGTGTATGGAAAAACTTTTGCTACACACTTCTTATACTTACTGTACGGAAAACCTTTGCCACACACTTTGTCTGTACACTGTGCGAGAAAATCAATTTTCCACTATAAATATAGGGCGGAAAACACCTTTTCTCGCACACTATTGCAAAAAAAAAATTAATAGTGTGCCTATTGTGAGTTAACATAATTAGATTAAAGGGCAGTTTTATATAACTATAATGTTAAAAAACTATTCAGAATATTTGGTAGAATTTTATTTATTTCATTTTTCGCTGCTATTTGTTAGACAGGAAGTCAGTTCATCGTGCCTTGAGAATTCGTAAGTTCTGTTACCTCTGTTGAAGGCATCAATACAAACTCTCTCTTAACGTCATTGAGCTAGAAAAAAGGAAAAGGGCTTTGACTGTCCTGTTTTCCTTCACATTTAGAAAAGTAGAGAAATTTAATTAGATAACAAGCTAAACTATTACAGATAGTTCCTGAAATTGTTAGTGTAATAAAAAGCGGGTTTTCAGTATATCATACATCTGTAAAAATAAACGGCAAAAAACGGATAATTTCTTGAAAGATTAATAATATTGCTCTACTAGATTTATCGTAGTTAACACATGTCTATGTTATACGTAGCTATTGCTTACTGCAGGTGTAGCATTAGTATATTTTTCATGGTTTAGCTATAATTTCGTTTGATCTTAGTCTATGTCTTGATTCTAAGTTATTCTAGCATTTATTCTTATTTCTTAGTGTTGCTCTTCCCAGCTAATTTTTTTCATTTATTTGCATCTGGACTTCATGTAATTGTTTTAAATATTAGATAATAATAGGTTTCTATTTCCTGTCAACATAGACAAGCGTGCATGTATATGTAGTAACACTAAAATTTAAGCTTTATTTACGTTACTTTCTTATATATTCTGTTAAAAGACCCTTATCTTAGGTTAGAGAAGGGGCTTGGTGCACTAGTATTTATCTCCCTCCCCTGCACAAATGTTAAATCTGCAAGTGGACTGTATGAGTTCTGCAGCCAGAGGGCCATGGCTGTGAGGGTGGCAATAAAGGAGTCTTGACGGGGCCAAGGAAATATAATGAAGCTTGGAAAATTAGCTCCCGTATAACACTATTAGGTGTTGAAATCAAAACTGTTACGTTTAATAAACATATAATAATTAAATAACAAAAAGTATTAATGTATATCATCAGAGATTTCAAGTGTTTAAGACAACGAAATTTATCAAGTGACGTCCCGTGTAATATTTATTATTTTTCTTACTACTTCGGCCACAAATTCGTGGTTCATTAGTCATCAGAAAACAGTAAGAACAATAGTAAGAAAAATATGTTAAAAGTGGCCTTTGGAGGTGGGCAACTTTGAACAAGGGGGGTGTAGTTGGAAGAGATTGGAGTCACTCTCAAGTGTCACAAGCCTTGCCTTTAAGTTAAACAACGATGGTGGTACTATGTCCGATGTTGTTGGCGTAGTGGTTTCGTTTCATTCCTCGGAATCCAACTCATCGTAGAGATGTGACGTTTGAGCAGTGATGCGTAGAGGCCTCGATGGGTTGGTCGCCAGGTTGACCGGTGGGTGTTTGTTGTTGTTATTTTTTTTTTTTTTTGAGAGTAAAGAAAAAAAAAAGGGTGTAGACAAGTGTTTTGTATTGGTACAGTGATATTTATTGAATATGTACTTTAAGTAATTGAGTGGCTTAAGGGGTATGCATTACACATATTTGCATAACTCGGATCGATACAATCAGTCGTCGCACAGTCCGTCTTATATCTTTACTTCGCTTTCTTACTTGCGATTTTGGTCGCCACCTGGCGAGCGGTAGGTGGTACTATCAAGTACTAGTTGGAAGTCGGTGCGGCGCGCGAAAGTTCAAAATTCAAATTTATGTTAAACGACGGAATTTAAAGAAAATGGTTATTTAAATATATAATAATTAATAAAATAATACCCCTGACAGTAACAAATATTTTAATTAAATTCAAAAATATTTATATTTTAATAACAAATGCCAAAACACAGTTGAATTTGACATTTAGAAATAACAAATAAGAAAATTTTTGTTTAATGATACCATTTTAAGAAAAGTCAACCAGGGTATGATCATGAAAAATACTGTTAGATGAATATTTTGTTGGCTTTGTTAACATACTTTAAAATCAAACGTTGATTAAATCTTTAATCAAATGAATTTAAAAATTATTATTTTAACTTTAAATTGATATAAAACACAGTCTTTGAGATAAGCTGTAACTGTGAGATAAGTTTTATTAGTATGAAAACGAAGGATTCTTCTTGCTGAAAAAAAAAAAAAAAATTAGTTCGTGTATTCTACGGGAAGATTTTTACGAACTTTAAATTTTTTTATGATGTTTATGACTTAAACAACAGCGAGCAAGACGAAATTCATCAAACAATAAAACCAATGGCTATTGCTGTTGTATATCATTTTTTATTATATCCCCTGACGACGTTTCTCTCCTCTTTGGGTAGGAGCTTTTTCAAGTTCTAATTTTATAAAATATACACGAAATAAATAAACTTGAGGTAACAATACATTAACATTATCACATCTAATAACATTTGAAAAACTAGAACAATTATAAACAATTTTAAATACAGTTACAAATTAGAGACTTACAAAAAGATTTTTTTGTTCGAAGATTCAAACAACGTCAGTGCCCAACGAGGGCACATAGTCGACTGACCTCACATATTCAAATTATCAAATACAAATTTTACATTTATGTATGGACGAAACCCACATGTGTTACATATATATTCGATCTTTACAGTGAAAACGCGCTATAAATTCAAATTACAATAAAGGATATAAAAACACAAATATTAATTTACTCAAGTAACAAGTGTATATACCGTTAAAAAACTTTATTTAAATTATCACAGTCTAACATTCTATTAAAATTGTTTGTCTTTTCAATAAAAATCATCTCAGACAATAATCTTTTATAATAATTCTGTTCTATATCTATAATGTTGATTTCGTTGTCACTAAAATAAAAAGAGTGCCCTGTGTCTAAATGATGTTTATATAAGGCAGACTTCTCACATTTATGTTTTATGTCACTTGTGCTCATTTAACCTAATACTTTGTTTTCTTAATGTCTGGCCAATATAACAATAACTGCAATCTGAGCAATCAATCTTATTGACAACATTCGGGTTATTCAACTTTTTCAATATGTCTTTTTCATACATTCTATTGAACGGCAATTTATTACTACTCTTAAAAATAACATTAATAAAACTTTTTAAACAAAACACCCTTAACTTATAATCCAACTCACGGCAATCAGGTATAACTAATGAGCTAATAGCATTATTTACAGGACTAATATTATTTTGACTATTATTAATGGACTTTAAAAAATATAATCTTTTCTTTGTACAACTTTCGATAAAATCTAAAGGATAGTTATTTGCTAGCAATACTGTATAAATATATTTGAAATTGTTTGAGAAATATTCAGGTGAAGGAAGTTTTTAATTTTTATGTACTAAATGTGAAACTATTGCTTTTTTCTGTAAAATAGGACAATGTAAATACAAATTTAAGTATGAACCAGAATGAGTGTCTTTTCTAAACTTATTAGTAGAAATGGACGAATTGTTATTGGCTACTATAGTCATATCCAGGAAGTTTATAGTATTATTCTCAGATCTTCTAATAGTAAAATTCAAAAAATGACTATAACTATTAAAAACGTTCAAAACACATTCAACTTTATCAACTTTATGAATTTTTTTCTATTTTAATTACTTGCCACTTTCAAAAATTATAATTCAATTTTTAAATTTTAATAATACTTAACTTTAAAATTGTATATACTTTTAGTTTTCCTTAAATCTATGAAAAATTATTTAAAAAAAAATCAGGACAAAAATTTTAACTACAAATTCATAAATATAAAAAAGATTTTTATCTTCTTTAATTTCATACAGAAGTAATTTTCCTTAGTCTTCATGTTTTTAATGACTAATAAAATATCTTAAGTAAAAGACGAAGGGTAAGATTTGTTTTTATATAAACCTTTATATTTTAATTACAAGAGAAAGATAATTTTCGTCTTAATGTTATGTAAAGGATACTGGCAAGGTCCACTTTATAAACATTTCGCAAGCTTTTCGATTTTTTCTACCATGTGATATTTTTACTTATGTTTTAGAAAACAATTATTAAATTTATCAGGAATTAAAAGAAAACATGGTTCTATAAGAATACCTTACCGTTTCGTTAAACATTTAGCAACAAAATATTTACAGAATAATATTATAATAAATTTTCACAACAAAATTGAATAGAATTTACCAAAAAAATATAAAGCTACCGAAGTACTACAAGTGAAAATAAAAGTATGTTATAATACATTAAACAAATTTTAAGTTACTAAGCCGGTTGAACAAAACAAAATAAGAAAAAAAGTTCTCGTACATTTATCAGGCTAGAAAAGGCTAGGAAAAAGTCAAAGTATTTTTTAATAAGAGAGGACTAAGAGAAATAGATAAATAGTAAAAGAATAAAGAGGGCTTCAGGAAGCCCAGCGTAATCACAACAATTGAAGGAGCTGAGAAAGGAAGCACAAGTTATTACTCAAATGAAGGGGATTGAGGTACATACTTTAAAAATTTTACCCAATAAAATTATGGACAAACTGAACGAATTTAGCTTAATATTTGGGAAAGCTGAGGGGGACTTAAAAAAGTGATGGGGGTTGGAAAAAAATTTTCCTTGTTTTGACGGAGATCAAGAATGTGGAAGGAGAGCGTGTAGAATGACTCTCAAAAATTCTTTTTTTAACTTGGAAATAAACATTTCCCAATATTATGAAATTATTTGTATAGGACATTCCATATAAACTCGTAACAGCTCCCCATAGCTTCCACCACAATCCCTCCACAGCTCTAACACATATAAGATAAACTTTAACCGTTTTTACTGTTAACTTAACATTTTTTTTTCCTGTAACCCACCACATTGCCTCTACAGCTCTTCTCGCAGCCCCCCTCCTACACTATTCCTCTCGTCCCTTATTAACCCCCTTAGCCCCCAAATACAAAGTATCAAGAATGTCTATTTTTAATAAGTAAACTTACACCTCGTTTAAAAGAGAGCTGTTTTTATTCATTTTTCTATACCTTCAAAGAGGCAAGTGGATGAACCTTATACATATTATTAAAATGCAAAATTCATTTTTACTTTTGTCATAGTATTATTGAACAACGTCATTGTGTAATAAGAATAAAATTATTTCATTTATCAATGAGTATAAAGTTATTAGTGCATTAATTTTTCTGTGTTACTATTATTATAATACGATGTTACTTTCATTATTTATTACACGTACTTTTATGATATAATACAATTGCAAATATAAACAATCTTGCTCTATTACAACTAGGAAGAGACAGAATTTCCCGTTCTCAATCTAAATTTAACAAATAGTTAGAAATATATATGTATATAAGCCGCAGATTACTATACTGTTTATCTATACTAAAGTTCAACGTAGAAATCAACGCGAAACCATAAGTAGACATTAAAATAGTTTAAATGTAACAAAGTAGCTAATTAGTAATTTTATTGGAACAACAATTACTTTTTGTCCTAGTTTATGAGAAAAATTAACTTGTTTGTCGAAATACAACTCAAATATTTTTGATGATAGATGATCAAACTGAAACTAATTTTTTTTTTTTTTTTTTTACATGTATCGTGAAACTGCTATCGTTAACTCTCGTATAGAATTCATGGAAGTTTATATTAAAAATTACTAATAATAATTTTGAATGAGATTTATTACGACTTTTTATTATAATCATAAGCTTTTGCCTAGCTTATTTTCTTTTCACTCGTAAGCTTTGAAAACAAAACTGAAACAAACAACAAAATTGGCTCGTCTTATTATGAGTCAAAATCAATAACATAAATTACCATGGTAACAATAAACGCCTCTTGGCTACTGTCTGAGATCATGATATTCTAGCTCATTTAATATCCTCTGTGTAATCTGATAATAAAATTGATAGGGTAAATGCGCTCATGGACCATGCTTTTCGATTACCGCAACACGCCTACACATCGGTATCCGTATATCCAATACGCTGAATAGTTTTAGCATACATTAACGTGTTACATTGTTTTTCATTTGTTTATTGTCGTAGCAAATGCCACTACAATTTAAAATTTCTTACGATACATAATAAAAAGCAACGTTAAGGTGTTTCCTGTGTTTAAAGTTATTCTTGAAATAAAGTCTTTGCTTTTAACTTTTTTCCAGTTATAATTTCTCCTTCTGCACCATACTTTTACCACTGGCTTACAATTCAATAAAAGTGGTGTATTTTATTTTGAATAAATAAGAATGAAAATACTTTAAATAAGTAATAGGAGAGATTATGTAAATATTAAACATACACGTGTAATTAACTGCAATACTTTTCAAAATGGCAATAAGTATTCTCATGTTCATACAATATTACATTCAAATTTAAGCGTTTCTTAGCCATACTATAGAAGTAAACTGTTTCCCTTATCGTTTCATTAGAAGTTTATGATGTCGGGAGTCATGTTATATGATATCACTAAACGGCAGAGGAACTCATTAGTCACTGTCTCTTTTACCCATCTGTTGAAAGTTCTGAGATTCGAAAAAGTGGAAAAGCCACTTCTCGAGTAATTGAATTTTTCTGAGGCCTCATGCTGATCAGTGACCATAGCTCAGTGGGTTTTCACTCAGATCCTTCTACCTAGTAAGTGCTACTACTTGGCCTTTGGAACGCTCACGTAAAAGCCCTTTTCAATAACCTATCTGTGGATCTCTACGTTTAACAATAACTCACGTTACACGTTTTTGAGTTACTAGTCGTTGCGAAAGAGCATATGCTCTTTAAAAAATACTTGTTTTTTTCCCTTTTTCAACTCTTAATTTTTTTTTTCCTAATACGATTTGATTCAATCAATTTTCATTATTCTTTATTTAGATAAAACTTTCTTTTTTACATGTGTCTTATATAAAATTCTTTCTCAAGGAGTTAATGAGCTGGACTTATTATTATTATTATTTTTTTTTTTGGCAGTTTGCATATTGCTCAATTTGTAAGTAGATATTTCGAAAGAATCTAATGAATTTCGTTCAAACGTAACGTTTGTGTCAAAAAAATATTCTTCTATATTACTTAAGCATCTATGTACGCGTCGTTGACGACGACGATCAGTGATGTGTGACATTATTTTTTACTAATTGTATGGTACTATGTATGTATGTTTTATCATAATTTCATGTAAATACTATAATCAGAATACATTTAGAAGAACCGTAGGAGAGCGTGGTGAACGATCTCAGGCGGATGATCAGATTTTGCGACTCCAACCTTCAGTTATAGATACTTAAATTTTTATCTCGAATACGATCTATATCTATAAATATAAATTGCTATATAGTGCTTCAAAGTATTTCGTAAATGCGTGAAAAAAACGTCACAATAATTCAATAATTTTAAAACTTTTAATCGTTTTCCATTACTTAGTCAATCTAATACACTTAAATTTCAAAGTCACATCACTATTACACTAATTTTCAGGCTTAGTTCATGAGGTGGCAATTATTTACGAATATTGTGTATTTTTTTATCGGGTAGTAGATAAAAATATTGTCGTCAGATTTGTTAACTCCTTTGAATGTTGCATTTTTTAATACTGTAGCTTGTCCGTATTTTTCCTTTCATTTCATTATAAAATCTTATTGTTTCAAAATTTTCTGCATTCATTGTGAAAAGTAAGTATGAGACTTAATTAAGATCTTATTTGAGAACTTTCTATTAATTTGAGTATTTCAGAACACATTTTTTTTGTTCTCCATATTTGAAAGAAATAAGCGCCTCAATTTTTTTCTACTAATATTTAATGAAAAAGTTAATAAATTTCAGTTTATTAAACGTATATTTATACCTAATACTTAAATTTTTTAAAATGACCAAAGAAATTTGTATTTAATTGCTTCTGTAGTAAGCGTTACCAGTATTCTTGACTAATAAGCTCACTCCTGGATCCAGTTTAAAAAATAAAATTTGAATGGAATGCTAAGACATTAAAAATGGTAAATACAATGTCAAAATTAGTAATGATACAACAGACATAATTTACTAAATTTTATTTCAATATTCCGCATACGATAAGGCAGCATTTTGTAAATATATTGCAACATAACCTGTCCACCTCAAAGAAGAGATGTTCCTGAGTATTTCGAAGACATGCTGAAGTTTTTCAATCTGGTAAGATGTTTTTTATTATTATTTGTGCCCACTTAACCATGAATTAAATTTTCAAGGCTGAAATTCAAGGCTTTGTAAAACAAAACCCAAAACTTTTTTTTAAGAAGATTGTACAGATAGCATAACGTGATAGAGGAAAGATGGCGCGTGAAAAATGCAGGAAGATAGTATATATACTCGTGAGGCTCCGTTACTCTACGCGTTTAACTTACCAATAACCTACTCGAACGTAAAGTAATGGTTTAATTTTTGTCATTCTGTATATTTTATAAATCGATTTAAATAAAATGAAAAGAGTCTCCTTAAAAGAACACAAACAAACTTCAAGGATAATTCTCAACATTTATGTTCACATATTAAGAGTTTCAGGATGTTCCTCAAAGTGATTTTGGTGAGTTCTGTAATAATATCCCTCACCACCCCCAATGCCCCCTACACACCCCCAATCGACCCCCACAACTTAAAGTGAGATATACCTGTTTTCTCCGATAATTTAACATTAATTTATTATTCATTCCCCCCCCCCTAAAATGCCCCACTGCCCTCATGCAGTGAAGTAAAATGCATTACATAATAAAATTAATAAAGTTCAACATTTGCAGTCGTCCCCCCACCGTTCCCCCACAACTTTTATAAATACCCACAGGCTCACCACTGCCCCCTCCATAATTAGAAAATCTCTACAACACCTATGAGGTACTGCTAATGGCACGTCAATATTTTTTTATTAGATTTTCAATAAGTTTATTCATGATATAATCCAGGAGTATAATTTTACTACATTATGAAGTTATACTTATGCAATAATATTACAGTTAATAAATCATTTAAATAAAGCTTGCCGTTAGCTTTACTTTTTACAAAAAGGCAATTTAAATAATTCAGTAAAGTTAACTTTGTTTTTTACTTAGCAGTTCATGTACTGGAGCAATCAACTTAATTACGAGTCTGAAATTTTTACTTAACAAAGTCGTTTTTTAAAATTTATATTCCAATAATGATAATAATGTAAGTTTAACTAAAAGATAAAATTAATTGGTATAATGAGTGTATTAAAAAAAGTTAATTTAAATTAAGAAAATTTTTTTCCAAACTATATTTTCTATTTCTAATTTATCATCACAGTGAATTCTAACGGATAATTCATTTTTACTTTTGCATGTTAATAGAGCAGCATACAATTGTCCGTGCGAGAATAAATATTTTCTCAAGTTTAAATCAACTTTGTCAAGACTTTGGCCATGAGATTCTTTAATGGTCATTGAATGTGCTACCATTAAAAGAAATTGCTTTCTGTACAGAATAAAAAGTAATGATGATGTATTTCTAGTATTCAAAGTAATTTTCGAAATAAAAACCTTCTCTCCAATTTATTTACCTGTTATAATTTCAGCTTTAATGCTATATTTAAATAATTCTGTCATTTGTAATCTTGTGCCATTATATAAACCGTCAACAATACTTGAATTCCTGATCAACATTACCATCATTCCAATTTTTAAATGTAGCTCATGAGGTAGCAAACCTTCACAAATATTATTTGATACTTCAACTGAAAAATTTATGTAAATATCGTCGTCAGACTTATTAACCCTTCTATAAGTTGCATGATATATGCTATAATAAGTTTTTTTTCTCCTGGTAAATGATAAAAAACTTTGGTGTTTAGAAATTGAGTATATTCATGATAAGGAGTGATAATAATATTATGTATGTAACAATCTGTATTTTTCGGAAAGTGGAAATTGTCGAGCACACATCAAAAGTTTTACATAATTTAGAGATTTTAAATGATTTTAATATTCCTTCTTCCATTTTCCACAATAATTTAAAAAATTCTGAGTCATTACAGAGAATATCAATACTTAGTTTCATTATATTAAAACTAGCAGCCTCCCGTCTCGGCTTCGCCCGAGACTTACTAAATAAAACACCGTAGTGTGTTAACATGTAATGTGAAAAATTTTCAGTTAGAAATTTTACACATATTCCTGATACATCTAAGAACTAAAATCTTCTTATAAAAAACATTTTTTCGGAATCCATATAGTTTATTTGGTTAAATAATGAGGTGTAAAAGTTCAAAAACATTATTATGCTGAAAAGTACCGTGCGTTCTTTATGCCATAAAATGATCGGTGGCCATAAGAAGCCGTTGATTTACAGTTTCTCCCGTGTAATTCACGAGAACGGCTATTTTTTAAAGCTGTTAAGATTTGAAACCCCCAAAAAATTTATATTAAAAAAAAATTTTTTTCTTATATCTCACAACTTTATTACCAGAGCAACAAAGTCCTGGACCTTAAACCCTACATTTTTATTGCCACAAAAACACAAAAACATTTTCTACTTATTTGAAAATCTGAAGTAGGTTCTTTAAAGATTTCAGAGATTGCTGTGAGGGTACAATGAAAAGCTGATCTTTCATGTAATGGACTCTTTAGTTGTTAATTTTGACGCTGCTGTTTCAATCTCGATAAATTTTCTGCGTCAGTTTCTTGACGCCTAAGTAAAATTGTATTTATTAGATACACTTGAAGTTTTTCTTCCGATTCACCCTCTTGCGACTTTTGGCATGCTTAAAATTTGTGTGACCCCTAAAGTGTGTTTTCTGTCAACTTTGTTAAGTTCTAATATATTTGTTGGCAAGGTAGTTCGACGTCCGATTGCCCTAAAAAAGACTGATGAGCTTTTCAAGTTAACTCTTTCTTGACTGCAGTTAACAGCAATTGTGACCTGGATACCTCAGGGTGATCTTTTCTGGCTTGCTGTTGAAGATACAGACTGATTAGGAGAAAAATTACAAAGTCCGAAGCTTTGGGGCTAGTTGTAGTGCTCTTTTCCAACGTCTCCTGGTATAACGTCGAAGAAGTTGGTGTCAAAAGCACCTTTTTTAGTTGCAGATTCAGTTTTCTTGGTGATCTTAGATGAAAAGATTGGTTAGTGATACTTGTCCAGTGGAGGCTGTCCCGTTGGCTCAAGTTTTTTTTCTACATAGCTGTTATAGGTTTGCCCAACGCAGACTTTGGAGAGGATCAGTGATTCCTGGTTAAATTCTTAGAGTCAAGAGGGTAATATAGGGTCGTCGGTCACCGGGTTTTCCAGCCTTGCGAAGAACAACTCCGCAGGTGACGTCTGCTAGTGAATGGCTGACTTGGTTTAATAGTGCCCGTCTTTAGTTAATATAGTCTTTTAGTCGACGAATCGCTTCCGAAAATGGTAATAAAAATGTATTTGTTGGCAAGGTAGTTTACACTTAGGTGGATGCTAAAAAGAACCGATGAAATTGATGGTTAAGTAGGGAACGTAAATACTTATAATGGCGCTAAAAAGCGCCAGTGGTGAAACTTCCAGGCAATTCTTATTTCTGATGATGAAGAGCTGACTACGGTTGCTTGATTTTTACCCTGGGAGTCTCGATATACGGAGATTGTGATAGAGGAAGGTACGCTGCTGACCAAAGAATATCTCGTCTCGGGTCGTTCCCCGGATAACTAACCGCTCATCGTTAGACGGGAACATATGGGTAAGCGCATTGGGGACGCGACGACCAAGAAGGTAGCCGTTGTGGCTGCCCATTTCCCTCAGAGCTCAGAGCTGTTTTCTTCCCTTGCTTACATTTGTGGCCACAAATTCTCTAACTGCAACAGGTGAGATGGTGGGACTACTCTCTTACAACTCTGATGAGTTGAACCAGATTGTGCTCTGGCTAGATATGTCTCCTGGTATTGTGGCAGAGATGGCATGGGTTGGAATTATTTTTTTTTTTTTTGATCGCACTCGTCAAGATTCAGGGTGAATGGACACTTAGGTCCCTTCCCCCTTTAGAGAAGAGTGCCGTCCGTAACCGGGATACCCAGCTGCAAGACTATTATCAGCATTCCCTATACAGCTCGTTGAGTTGCCGAAGCTCGACTACAACACTATGGAGACGCTCCAGCCTATTATAACCACACTTATTTAATTATGTTGCAGGTAGCTTCAATTTTATGTCGACGCCACCTAGCGGATTTTACTGAACTAAAGTGAAAAGCTGGCATATTTTTGCAAAACTTTGAGCTCATTTATTGCTATTGTTATTAAATTTTTTAAGATAAAAACTATACTAAAACCATCTAGGAAGTATCATGAATCAGTGTGCAAAATTTTAACAAAATCGGTTCAGTAGTTTTCGCGGTTAGCGATTACAACGGTTTTAGCGCTTCTGCTTCATGTATTAGTAAGATATAAACAAAGAAACCATGAATTAATACTTTCGGATGTAATTATAGTTCTATTACTGTTTTTCAAAACCAGCAAAATATGATGGAAATCTTTACCTGAAATTATTAATTTGTTTTCAAAATGTACATCTGTATCACTCCAATAACGCTATGTTCTGTCGACTATTTCTAATGCTTTTTTAGGGATCATTGGAGCCTCATCCTAAATTATTAAATCTACGTCTTTTAATTTTTTTCTTTTTGATTCTGATTTGAAGTATAAACTTTGAATCCAAGTAAACTTAAACTTAAATCGCAAGATAAATGAAAGGTTCTGTGACTTGTTTTTCCTTTAGGAAGTAAAATTGAGGCAATACCAGTTCTTGCTATCGATAAAATTTTTCTACCAACCGAAATAAAGTAATATATTAGGGTTTTGTATAAGAATGTTTTTCCTAAGCCACCGGGACCATAATTAAAGATAGTTCTGTTTTGTCCTTTACATACTTATCGTTTTAAAAATTTTTGTTTGATCAGCATTTAATTAACCATACGTATATTGAAATATTTCTGTGCAAAATGAAATTTCCACACGATTATTATTTTCTTCTAATTAAATAATTACAGAAATTGGTTAACTGAACGATTCAGACGTTTTATCTTCTAATTAAAAAATTTCATTTATGTATAAAATAGCCCGATCATGTTTATTATCGATAAAATCTTCACTAGAATGATGTGTATATTTGTCTTAAATCTTATTACCTTGTGTATTCTCTGAAATTAAGAGCCAAGCGACAAGTTTTCAGAAGGGATAAGGTTACATGACAGTACTAGCTTCTTAAAATATATCATCAATTTGTGAATCATAATTAATTGATCTCATAGCTATTGTTACATCTTTGATTTTTATATCGTTCTTTATTGCATGTTTTTCATTCATCAAACGATTTTGCTCTTTTAAATTTATTTAATACCAATTAAAAAAAAATGTTTTACCATCCTTAGGAGAAACAATGTTTAATCTTCCAATTGTAGTTCTTTTTTTTAAAATTTCTTCTTTTCACCTAAATTTTAAGCTAATTATGAAAAGTATAGTACTTTGGAATAATAATATAATTTTTTGACTTTGCATTATCGTCAATTTTGTTCAATTCAAACCAACCCGTCAGCGGTGTTTGCCAATTATGTATTCTATCTTTAATTTTGTTTTGTTCAAAAACCAACTTCTGTTTATTTTTAATATGTATTGGTAAATTAATTTCTTTATAACTTTTTTCATAAATCAGAAACTTCTGCAGTCTCCATGCTGCCTACATTCCACTCAAGTATCTGATATCTACATAACTTTTAATTTCATCGAAAATGTCTTCGTCATTGTCATTATTTTTTTTATTCTAAAATATGCTGTATCACTCCCCTTGTGTATGTAATTATAAATATATTTTATACTATGTATTAAGGCACAGTACTCAACATTTGTGACATTTGTATGTAATTAATAAAAATTTATTGTAAGGCGCCACCATTGAGTTGTTTACTGGAACTCGATATTTATTGTAAGATTTGTAAATGTGATTTTCAAAGATATTGTTTTTTCTTTTTTTCTCGGGGTACCAATTTTTTTTAAGGTTGTTGTTTCACGAGAGGTTTTGGAAATTTTTAACACATTTTGCACTACTATTATTTAAACTAAGACTTTTTTCAGTATGAGGACCATGAAGCATATGCTTAATGACTAACTTTGTAAGTTTTTTATTATTTGAATCTAATTTAGCACATACAATTTTATCTATATCCTAAGGCATAATTATTTTATCATTAGTACGTAATGTCATCGAAATGTGTGCATGTGGTAGTCCACATTTTTGAAATCGAATTCTGTAAACATATGCTAAAACTTTGCCAAAAATATTTTTATATATATTATCATCCGAAACTGATTGTAATTTTGTGGGAAATATTTAAACTGTTATATAAGGTGTATCATTTGGCACAGTTCTTTTTAGAAAACTCTTTTCAACTTATTTCAATTCTTTCCATTTCGGATTAAATGTTACTATTATAATTAAATCTGGTCTACCACATTTTCTTATAACTGCCAGTGTCTTTTCCTTGTCTTATAAATTTTTTGCAATATAGGATGCACTATTTTTTATTACATCCAATAAACTGTCATAACATTCAATTGCCAATTTTTTTTTATTATTTCTTAAATAATTCAGTGTATTATGTTCCATCATAATATATGAATGCAAATGAAAATGGTTGAGTTAATCTGCCTCCATATGAAAGAGGATTGAAATTTTTCACATTAGGCCGATAGGATACTCTGAACAAATAATACTGCAGCAATGCGAGTTTACCATTATTTTTTAAATAGTTTCGTGAATAATTAGTACTCCATCCTAAATCGACTGATGAAAACATTATTGGGAATACCATTGGATCAATAAAATGAGATAATTTATTCAGATATTTTTTTTTGCATAATTTTCAGGTAAATCTTTAGGGTAAACATAAAGATCGAAATTCTCTAGTAATCCTGAGTCAGAAGCAATTATTGCACCACATTCGGCTGTTTGAGGGTTGATTGTATATACATTTTTGCTGACCACTCTTTCTTTAAAGAATTATTTTGTAGTCAGGCAGTTTTTCTACATTGTCAAATGATGTAAATGTTTATAACTTTTCAATACGGGATTTTTTTCATAATAATATTCAAAGTTTTGACATGTGCTCTAATTAAATTTATATTTTTAAATGATTCAATTTGAATGAAACTGAATGATTCACAAGATTAAACTTCCAATTCAAAAGTTTAGTTCACTTGAAAGAACAGGATTATGTTAACTAGCTTCTTAGATTACTGAATTGATCTTTATAATTTTTTCCAATTTTCTTCACCTTGTATATTCTCTAAAATTAAAAAAACAAGCGAAAAATTTCAGAATTGATAAAATAACATAAACATGTCTTTAATTTATAATTCATGATTATTTAATCTCATTGACAAAAAATTTATTGGTCTTTTAGGGGGTTGGCGCGCAGAGCACAGTTTGGCGCCTTACTTGGTCTACAGGACTTATAATTTAAGACTAAAAATAAAGTAATGAAACAAGACGTCCAATGACAGTTGGTCAATAATTTAAAATAACGTCCAATGGTGATACTGTCGTATTTTGTACTTATTAAAAAACAAAACAACGTTTTGGCCATTTGGACAATGTCCCGGCCCTCATCAAGTACAAAAGTCTATGAGTATTAAAAATTCTTTACAATACAAATTCTGGTAAATACAATAAACGCAAAGTAAGTAAAGTGTATAACATACCTTTAACTCTTACAAGAGGGATGTAAAATCGTAACATAGTCAGAGTTTAAAGTTTAGTTGATTTTATACCCTGCACATATACAAATGACATAGTATACGCACATAAAACAATCAAATAAGAATCGCAAGCAGTTCCTTGTAAGACGCACGTAAACAGTTTATGTTTTCCTAATACCATAAATGAAAGGGGCCCTCAAATCATGTACAAAAAGTTAGTGTCCTTTCTTAATTGACTTAATAAGAGACTTATAAAAATTTTTTAGTTTGTCTGTATCTTGATGTCTATTAATATTATTATTGAAATAATGTACATTTAACATTTTGAAAAATTAACTTTTTGTAATTCTGTTGTGTATCTAAAACTTTTATTTCATCAAAATTGAAGATGGGTGTAAATTCAATTAGTCCGGGAGCCAGGGGGGTTCCCGTAGCCGTTGGGTGTCGGTAAACCAACCCAAGTTTTTTTCATGTACTTTGACCCCCTGAATCCGAATAGCAAGAGTGGGAAGCCGAAAAAATGGCAGGTTAATTGTTATTAACAATTTTTGTTAACAAACAAAAAAATTGAGTTTTTTGATAAAAAAAAATTTTTTGTATTCTTTAGATCATTTTAAACGAAAAAGGTGTCTTGCTAATTTTTGCTAAAACGCTTAGATTTTCCGTAAAAAATTCCGAAAGTTTTGAAAATCGCGTTTTTTACGATTTTCAAACGCATATATCTCCATTGTTAATTAATATTTTTAAACTCTACAGGTCTCCAAATCTTCGTTAAACGTTGCTTTTTAAAAGTGCAATAGAATTCATTTGATTGTATTACGTAGTTTTGAATCAGTGACTCACCAATTCCAGGTATTTTTTAGTGCAATGCACTGTAATCTGGGCACTGGGGGCAGATCCGTGGCTGATTCAATTCTGAGATTTGACTATTTCACTTTGTTTTTTGCAACTTTTTTAGTTTTTATTTTAAAATAGAATCGTGCTAGTGAAGTAAAAAAAAAAAAATGTTGATTCATTCGTTAAAATTATTGATAAGGAAGATTTGCCTCCAACAAGTGCTTCAATTAGATTACACATTTTACGGTCACTTTTCATATTCCATCTCCAAGTAACATGTTTAGAAAAAAGTTCTAAATCATTAGATCCTTTGATGTTCGGATTTAAGGTTGAAGGTGATTTACTTTATCCACAAAAAGTTGATATTTTCTTGCCTCCTATTCATGAGTTAATCCCTAATTACACGTGCAAACTGTGTAAAACAAAAAACTGCTTATGTGTTTCATCAGAAATTCCGTGCTGTTTATTTTGCAGTTGTCAAAAAGATGATGTATGCAAGAACAAATATGCCGAAAAGTAGTTTTTCATGTTCAATAAAAAAAAAAAGTAAATGAAAAATAGATTTAAAAAATGAGAGTAATACCATAATGAATTAAAATACATTGCATTGTACGATTCTTATTTAAGTATGAATGATTAAAGAAATTTTATTCATAGAATTATTTCTTATTTATATTCGAATAATATTCAAAGATGTACGATTTTTTGTTGCAATGAAAAAACGATTACATTCAAATAAACAAACAAATATAAGCAGTATTTCCAACAAACCTGTAAATTCAACAGTAATATAGCGTGGAGTCTTTTTTGTATAAAAAGACTTTAAAAATGTATTGATTATTTTTATTTTAATAAAAACGAGAAAAAATTTTTTTTCCCGCTTATCAATAATTTTAACGAATGAATCAACATTTTTTTTTTTTTTACTTCACTAACACGATTCTATTTTAAAATAAGAACTACAAAAATTGCAAAAAACAAAGTGAAATAGTCAAATCTCAGAATTGAATCAGCCACGGATCTGCCCCCAGTGCCCAGATTACAGTGCATTGCACTAAAAAATACCTGGAATTGGTGAGTCACTGATTCAAAACTACGTAATATAATCAAATGAATTCTATTGCACTTTTAAAAAGCAACGTTTAACGAAGATTTGGAGACCTGTAGAGTTTAAAAATATTAATTTACAATGGAGATATATGCGTTTGAAAATCGTAAAAAACGCGATTTTCAAAACTTTCGGAATTTTTTACGGAAAATCTAAGCGTTTTAGCAAAAATTAGCAAGATACCTTTTTCGTTTAAAATGATCTAAAGAATACAAAAAATTTTTTTTCATCAAAAAACTCAATTTTTTTGTTTGTTAACAAAAATTGTTAATAACAATTAACCTGCCATTTTTTCGGCTTCCCACCCTTGCTATTCGGATTCAGGGGGTCAAAATACATTAAAAAAACTTGGGTTGGTTCGCCGACACCCAACGGCTACGGAAACCCCCCAGGCTCCCGGACTAAATGCTTTGTTGTGAAAGTACAGATGTATTTTTTTTTCTCTATGTCTCTTTTACGTTCTGACATTCTTAATTTTACAGCTCTCAATGTTTGACCGACATAACAGCAGTTGCAATTTGGAAAAGAAATTTGGAAAAACTGTAAGTAGGTGAATTCAGTGTTGAGACAATGCTACGGACAGGAAAGTCTTTTTTTGTATTTTTATCTACGTAGCATTGAGATAAGTTTTCTTTTATGAATATCTTTGTAAAACTTATATTATCCATGAGAAATACCGTATTTATCTCACTTGCTTACAAAATTTTTTGTGTCTTCAATTAGTTGCTTTAACAGATTATTTTCTAGCTGTAAATAATATTTATCATTACTTAATAATTCTTCTACTTTTGTAATGTAAGTTTCTTTGTTAATGACAACAGTGATATTACCTTTGTCTGCTTGAGTAATTAAAACGTGTTTATTATTTAAAAGGAAGACTCATTTTTGGCTTAAATTGTCTTGGAGAATTTTATCATGTAAATGAAGGAGTAGATACATTATGTCTGTTGTAACCAAAAATGTTAAGTAGATTTTTTTTTAATAGCCTTAAAATGTCCAGAATATTGTAATGAACATAAAAAAAAAAAAAAAGTAAAGTAGTCGTAGTTAACCTTACTGTTCTCATTTTAAAACAAAATATTCAGGGGTTGGCGCACGAAGTTCGCAGGGGGGTGCATATACATATATATCTGTGTGTGTATATGTGTGAGTGTGTATTTATGAAAGGTGACTTACGTAGAGAACCATATGCAGAGCAGCGTAATTATTCGGACAAATTAGGAATTATGTGGACGTCTGTATAATTCTACCGTGTTGTTAAGATATATCTTTACTGCACGTAGAGTGAGCGTAAGCTACTTTTTCTAAATATATATGTGCATAAAGTATTTTAAAAATAACTTTACAATCACTTACGCTAAAAGCTGCATATACTTGTACATATTGCTTACTACTTAGTACGTCAATATGTCACTTTACTTTTTGATAGCGTGGTCAAACACCTATTAAGCACAATGGATCTTGTAGTCTACATTGAGTATTTCAAGGTGAAGAAAGACGTAGTAATGCCAAAAGAAGTTGTCGTTGTTGCTTTGAACAATAGGTTTTCCGTGTATTAGGTATTTAGTTTCTGATCGCTTATGAAAATAAAGTAATGAGACTTACCGAAAAAAAGACTATTTATCCCGATAGCAATATGAACTCAACTTCTTTAAGTGTAAAGAACCTTTAAAAGCAATTTTTAACATTTAAAATTATTTTTTTTTAAATCCATGCAAAGTTTACATCAGAGATTATGAAAAATAGTCTGATTTACACAAAATCACAAATTGTGAAATAATCAATTTGAAGTACAAGATAGACTCTCCACCTATGAAAGCTTAAGTACCAAAGTCGAATTGCATGTGTCACGCCTTAAAGTTATGATTTTAAAAAATATCTATGCGCCATAAATAATGCTTACAATTAAAGTATTGGCAGTGTAAATATTATTTTAATAACAGATTGTAAAGACCAACGAGTATGGACAAAACTGACATTCTCAGAGCTCCCAGACGTTAAAGGACTACCTGATTTATTTTCAACAAATTATACATTTTTGAAATCATTACATTTGAATCTTCTACTGTGTGAAAGTCATTATGGTTTTAAGTACCTTTATCTATGGAAAATTTATATAACTTGTTAAAATAAGTCTAGAGACGTTTGAGTCTTAACATTGTAGCTATGATTTTTACATATAATATAATCTGTAAACAAATTCGAACTACAACAAATTCCATTCAAAGCGGAGCTCTATGCAAACAGTACGTGATCATAACATATTATTAAAAAAAAAAAAATTTTCTAGTGAAGATACAACAGGTTTTTAGTACCTTAAATATTGGATGAAGTTTATTACTTAACTATTACAGTGATAAAAAAATAAAGCCTTGACTATTAAAAGAAAATCTTACGAACATCTACCCTCTCCGATACGATAACTACGACAATTTCAACAGCCTGTTCCCTGAAGCAGATTTAAATACTAAGTAACCAGGAATATTCTGTCAAATATCTTTTTAGTGTATAAATTCTTTAATATATATTTTATATGCATTTAAGATTATGACATGGATCGATCAGCATGTTTATAAAATATATCATAAATTATAGTATCATAACCTTATGTACCATCTACATGGTAGATAGATAGCTTTAATGCGTAAAGAAAAGTATCTAGATCTAATACTTTTGTTCTAGAGTAAAGAGCTAAGACTTTTAACAACACTCCTTTGTTGTCTGAAATAATAGTTTTAAGAGTAACTGTAAAAAATTGCATGAGGATATATGTTTTTACTTGAGCTGAAAAAATAGCCTTTGATAGTCATTTATGAGGGAATATAACAAGTTTGTCACACATATTATCTCAAAAACAAAAAAATTCAACTATCTCCATTTAATTTGAATTGGAGATTTTTTAGCTCATTCAACTTGTCATAAGTAAATGGTAGAGGTTATGTACTGATCCGTTTTTTTAAAGCACCATTCAGATTTTTTTTTGCCACTGTACAGGTTGAACAATTATGTTTACCTCGTTGCAATTATGCAGAGTACCGAAAATTTGTTGGGGTTCAAAACAAATTTATTTTATAAAGTGATTTGACATGGCCATCTACTGTTTGTACAGCAATCCGCTGTGCTTACTTAATACACATATTAATAGTTATGACGGCTTGTTCCTATGTACAGTGCTGAAACACAAATGTAAGGAGACACATGCACCTAAGGTAAGTATAACCATCTACTGTTTACCTATAGACATCGTACGAAATTACGTTCAAACGTAGTAATTTTTACTATTCTGAATAACAATGCAGTGGAATGAGAAATTTTATTATGTCACATAGGAAATTCTACTTTAGAATGTGGTACAATTTAAAACGATTACAATAAAATTTACTATGTTGTGTAGCAAAAATTGTACAATCACAATGTTTAATATATTAGACGTAGTAATTATTATTATGCTGTAAAATAATTTGTGTAGGGCTAGTGCAGAATCAAAATTACTTAAAATATAATAAAAATTATTTCAAACGTAATAATTTTGCGTCATCAGGTGAGCGTATGTAGCTTATCTTTCCTAAAAATACAGTAATTTTTAGTACAGTTATAATACTTTTTTTAATATTACTTTTCTTAGTGAAGTGCATATTTCTTATATATCCATGGTTTATCCCAATGATTGCAGTAATAGTTCAGGCCAATAGTGGTGCTGATCAGGCCATAGTAGATAGTAAGCTAGTATTAGATGAGAGAAGCGTGTATTTAAAAAAAACATACTCTCCGAAAGACGAGTTGCAAAGCCTTCCTGCCTGAATAAGGGCCTCCATACACGCCTGCTCCTTCAATTCCAATTCAGCTATACGGCGCTTTATGCATTTCTCAGTGTTAGCTAAAACTTCTAGCCTTGCAAGACACTCGAAGTCAGATGAACGCAGTGATACCATGCTGTCAGCCATCTCCAGCCCGCCTTGGGCATCTAAGAATAACTGGCTGTTACCTGTAATGTAAAAGTCGCAACTTTAATAATGTTCTCAGTTTTCAGATAAGACAGAGCTAATTAAGTTTCGAAAAAAGTAAAGTCACTGATTTTTATCACTTTTGTGTATTATGGTTAGATGCTCGAATATGTTATACTTGATAATGTAACATAGGGACGTGACTGCGTACGCTGTTATATATTTTATGAGTAGGCTATTGTGGTTTTAAGCATCGTGAATTTTATGATTTTAATTAAGATTGTATATCACTTTAGCAAAAGTTCGTAATGGTTTTCGTAATCTGGCTAAGTTGACGCATTTAAGATGGCGTCAAACGCTCTTGAAACTTCAAACTTGTATAACCTACGAGTCAAGATAAGTAGAGTGCATGAAAAAAATCAGTATCGTAATAGCAGGTACCATAAATATGTACAATTACTTTTTGTTGTCTTTTAAAGCAAAAATTTATACTAATTCTTAATAAGTTTCTACTGGTTATATGATCTTCACCAGAAGTACTAAGCTGCACTTAATATTCTTTTAAGTAATGATATTTCTCACAGCAACTTTAACTAAATTCTTGCATCACAAGTGCCTGATTATAAAAAAAAAATAAAGAAATAAAGTTTTTTTTTATGTTAAGGAAAAAAAAAATACAAAAGAAACGTTTTTCACATTTTTTATAAGTCAGTTAAGATAAACATTAATCTCAGTAAAAGATTTTATTACAGTTATAGTCATAACAGTAGTACAGGAAAATTCAGTATAGAAATACTTCTTTTAAGTGGTTCTTTTATGACTTTCAAGGGATAGGTACGGATTTTAAATTGATATTGATCTTTATTAATTCAATTTCAAACAATTGTTTAGAAATATTATTTAATAAATCAAATTGAGTACTTAAACGAAATTTTTGATTACGATATCTAATACAAAATTTTGTAGAAATAGTTTAGTTGCCATAAGAGCATGTATTCAGAGTATATTTTTCTTATATTGTATTCTAGTATTCATATTCGTCAAATCAGTTTAAAATTCAAACGGATAGTATACTGTCACTTTCTAGAAAATCTATATGTATATGTAAGGCCCTTAAATTTCATTTAAGGCCCATAAATTTTTTGGAATTCATTTTTTTTTGTGTTTGTTCCTGCGAAAATATACTGTACAGACCTTCAAAGTTGTTCACTTCGAAAAAAGGAAGAGGTTCATCGAAATGATGGATATTAGAGAGAAGAGAAAAAGCATATAAAAATAACTATATTATTATTTACTGAGAAAAAAATTCTGTCTTTAAATTAACGGTGGCAAAATGAAAACAAAAACTTGTGATTGTTTTTCAAGTTGTAAGAACAAAATTTCGTGCTGGCAGGTATTACTAACGAGAAAATTGATAAAAACTAAAACGTGTCACGCAAACCTCTGTTTGTCGTTGCAACAATTTTTCAAAAAAAGGACTGGTTGCATAGTACAGGCACAATGGCAGATGGAGACTCCCAAGAAAAAGAGGGCGCATATAAAGGGAGAAAGATAATAAAGCCGTAAAAAACCACAGATATAAAACAGAGTTCAGATGCTGTGACAGCAATACATATACACATTTTTATAATGTTTAAGGCTTGCTGTGTCGAACAATTTTATAAATCTGAGCTATTAAATGAAAGCTACCTTTTGGACTTTTGATTACAATTAAATTTGTGATATATGCTGTAATATTAAAACTGCATGTACAAAGCAACCTGTATTTACTTTTTTTAGTTACCAGATTTTTTTATCTGGTTTTTACGACCCATTTTAAATTTTTAAGGCAACAGTTAATGAAAAATTGAAATAAGAATAAAGCTGTAGTCGTGCTTTCATTGCTGATGTTAACACATGATGTATTAAGGAGGGATTTTCGATTAATCCATCTTTAAATAACCCAGATTAATAAGTTTGCATACTTCTAGGGTGCCGATTTCCCTCATATTAGCATTCTCTATGTGGACGATGTTTTTTTTTCTATAGTACATGGTTTTAAAAGTTTGTCGTTAATAAGTATTTTTTTGTTAATTTTTATTACTTGATGTAAAGGAAAAAAAACTCGATTAGCAGGATGTTTTTCAGTATATGAGATGACATCTCTTTCTTGCAACGTCTAGATCGATTGATCCTCTGATTTAAGAAAGATCTTTACTCCTATTGATAAGTAACTAATTGAGACATTCCAATTAAAAAATTAGCTCCACGAATGAAATGTGCATGTGACCTTCTATATACTAACCTGAAAAATACGCGATCTGATAAGTTCCTCACTGATACCGATTTCTCGATTTTGCATTAAAAAAATGTTAAATAAGACAAATTTTGAAAAACTTCTAGAGAGACAGTTTTATCCGTGGATAAAATAAATAGTTTTTTCAAACAAAACATCGTTGTATTTCATCAGTAAAAAATTTTTGTGAATTACTGTTATAAGCCATGTATCATTAAACATTAGTGCTAAAACCTGGAAACATTAAATAAACTCCTAAGAAAAAGAGCAGTTAGAAAAAAAGGGATTCGATTCTTGGGGCTAACAAAAATTTTAATAAGACAGGAATTAAAATGCATCAATAAAAGATAGGGACATTGTTGTAAATCTCTGACTTCCGCAAGAAGAACTTTGGCTGTGGCCTTTTTAATATCATCTGTGTTTATGGGAGCTGCAGAATATCGACTGGCAACAATTTTTAAGACAAACAAATTTACAGTCTCTATTACGATTATTTTTGCTGGAAGATGACCCACATTTAACACCTTTATATTTTCAAGCAAAAAAAGGATAAACAAAATAAGACTTGGCAGTTGCACAACTTCGCTCATTACATCGTTCACAAATAGAGGCGGTTATCAAGCCATCGAAAGCTCCAGTGTCCAGAATAGGTGCTGCTAGTGCTTGCACCCCGCATTGTTCACTAGTAGAAGCAGTTGTCAAGCTACTATAAGCGCCAGTGCCCAGAGCAATGATGACGGGTAATCGTCAACAGTGAGCTCCAGCAGCTGTGCCTAATCACACAGTGTATCGTTTTGTACCAGCAATCCGAGGAATACAGTAGTGAGTAAAACATAAGGATCTGTAGCTACTACAAACAAAAATTCGTCTTTTACTAACGAAAGTAGAATATTTATTAACAGGATGTTACCGGCAAAACTTTTGTATAAGTTCTTTGGAGATCCTCTCAATTCATAGCGCTTTAAGCAAGCCTTTGATACCTCGACCAATTCAGGGGGTGATTCCGACAAAAAAAATATCACGTTTCTTTCAAAAGCACTTCTCGAAGCGCACGATGCAGTTAAGGTTGTATAGGATACCCCTTTTACGCTAGAGTGCACATTTCAAACAAAATTTTTTATCAAGTCTTTTAAATACTTAATGACAAAATTCCTAATAAATTAGAAACATATAGTGTGGCTAAATCAAGAAAAAGTTTTGTATGAACAAACAGCTCAGTTACTTATAAAAATATAGCTTTTAAAAAAAATCTACTTAACGCTTGTTGACTTACATAATTGATTTCCGATTTCGACCCAGAACCTCTCATTCTCTTAAGACATTACTTATCCACAGTCATAACTTTTTTTTATTGTAAAATATTGATTATTCATAATAAAAAATAATCGTTTATAATAATTTTTTTACAAAGTAATTCTTTTGACATAAATGATTAATATTTCACAATCAAAAAAAATTACGATTGTAGATAATTAACTTTCCCAAAAAATGATAGGTTTTGGATCAAAATCAGAGATAATTTATATAAGCTAACAAGCGTTGCATTGATTTTTTTTAAATAGCTATATTCTTATATATAATTGAGCAATTTGTTGAAACAAAAACTTTTCCTAATTTAGCCACACTATATGTTTATAATTCATAAAAAAGTTAAGGAAAACAAACCATTACCAGAAATGGGGTCGAAAAAGATTTGCTTTAATCAATTCGAACCAAACAAGAAATGCTCTAATGAAAATAAAGTTATTTGGTGCTCCGGAATATTTACATAGCTCTGATATTGCTAAAAAAAGTATTATTAAAGATGCAGTACAATGATACACGAATACATTTAATTCCCAATGAACTTAGTCATAATAGATCTGAATTTAAAAAAATTGAGAAATTTAAATTTATTGAGGCTGAAACGTTCATAACAACATGTGTAACTAATGTGCATCCAAACGAGGCATCTTCTTAGCCAACTAAAAAATCATATTTAACATGCTGGATGTAATTAAAGATGAGTTTTTGGAACATCGAGTAAATGCTTTACCAATTAGGCTATCAGAGAGGCTATGAGGCTTACATTCTTAGCTCAGAATTCTTTCTTTTTCGTATGTGGTCCGTACTTTTAGTAGAGTAACACGTGCTAGGGTTATTAGTAATTTGCAACAAGTTTTTATTTATTAAAAAAAATGTAGTATCCTCTAATTTATAGAATCACTGAGAAAGTTATCAGTAAAAAATAATCCTTCATACGGACAAAGCATGATAAGTCGACTGGCTTTACATTTAAAACAAGCCTGGCCCTAGTTCATGTGTTAGATGTAAGTTTTGAGATTCGTGTTCCTATCAAAAAGAGGTATGTAAACTTTCCTCACAATCCTTACATTATCAGCATATCAATAAAATTGAGAATTCCATAACACAAAGAAAAGGCTATACATAATACATTTCGAGCATTTATTTGTATGTTAAAAGCTACGCTTATTCATTTGTAAAAAATTCCAAGAAATATGTTATCCCAAGAAAGTTAATAAACATTCTTAAAAAACAAAAACAATATAGAGCATCAGTCCAGTGTACAGAAGGTTCTGGTTTAAACCTCAGTCAGAGAAAGTTTTATCTTTCTTGATCTCAATTTTTATGATCACAAGAGTTGTGTTTTTCTAAATAAATCCACTCCCTGAATTTGTGAAAGAAATATCCAGCATCAAAAATAATTTTCAAGTATAAGTACCATGAAAATTCTGGCTCATTAGTTACAGTTATTATACCTACACTAATTACGCAGTTATCTAGAAAAAAAATTATTTAATCGATATCTACATGGTCTTTAAATGATTACTAGTAAGTTTTCAACGATTTCAAGAGTTAGAGGATGCTAGATATTTACTAATAATCATTACTTAATTCTGACTATCAGCATAAGCAAAGAAGTGAGATATGAATCATGTAAAAGTGATGCAATTTTTGATGTTAATTGCTTCTATTGCAGAAGAAAAAAGTATTCGATTAGGGAATGTACAGATGTTAAGAAAGTTCAAATGCCACTCAAATAAAAAGTTGCAAAAGTCAATAACTTATGTTGCGGCTGTTTTTAAAGTTATCATACTAGTTGTAATTGTAATGATAATTTACTATGCAGACAACGAAGTCATAATCATTACACACCCATACATTTTGTACCAAAAAACAATCATAAAAAAAGTATTGAGAATCACACTTCGATAACTTTTGCATTAAAGATAAATATTTTTTAATTGGTAAATACGTCTTAATGACTTAGAACTAGGTAAATTTTTTTTAACTAGGCCTATCACTAATGATGAAAAAGGCAAATTTTTTAAAAAATTGGTTTTATCAAATGATAAATATCAATTTACTTTGATGAACATAAAACTCGTCACAGAGTTAAAATTAAAAGGCTCAAAAAAATTATAGCGCTACATGTTTTAGGTAGTGAGAATGTCGCTGTAAAAATGGAAAAAAAGTGGCAGCGATTTGGGGAATTCTTCGCTAAAAAATTTATTTTAATTGTAAAGAATGTAAGCTCTCTAGTTTAGACTACTAACAGAGAGCTAACAAAACATCCTAGCAATAATACCAGTTATTTAATAATAATTTACTTTGAGCCCTTATAAAAATCCTTACAAGAAAACTTCACAAGATATAGCCCTTTGAAAATTCTCTGTTTGGCGTGGATATAGATATACTCATTGTTACGGAACAAAAAAGGTCTTTATTATAACGTTATTTCTAACTATTTATTTACTATTTCTTCGAGCGTCTCGTCACCATCGGTTAAACAGTTGCCGGTTATGTGGGTCATGTCAAGGTAATTGGAAGCATTATCGGGGGCATACATGTCTCTGTAAGTGTCCAGAGATACGGAGTAGGAACGCGTTCTGTGAAATTTCAGAGGCTTTCCTCGTTCGATAACCCTAAAGCGCTCGTCAAATTTATATTTTGTTTTTTCTGTTTCCATGACTTACCTTTGTTTGCTGTGTATTCATTTTCTCTTTGTTTAAATTTAACCTCAAGAAAAAAAGGGCAGTTAGCAGTTCAAACTCTCCATGATTGGAAGCTAATATTGTATATTTTCTAAAATAAACCACTACGTGAACATAAGGAGTTGTGTAATTACGTTTGTGATTTAACACTCCTTATGTATGTGACGTCATAATAATACATGCAAAAAACAGTCATCTTGATTTTTCACTATAACTCGAATGAAAATAAATATTTTTGTTTAAAACTTATGGGAATATTTAGTTTTAGTATTGTGTAGACAAGGTTGAATTTTAAGAAAATTTAATGTAACTGTTTATACGTTTTGTAAGGTTATATGTATGTTTGATATGAGCTTCGTAATGTCATGTATTTGCTTGAGATAAAAAAATGGGCTATGAATGAACTGATGGCACGGAAAAACCTCAAGAAAAGAGTTGGAGATTTAGAATTTCTTACAGATGAAAATTATGTACATAAAACATTAGGCATTTCTTGGAATCCATGCTCGTATGAATTTTTATTTTCTGCAAATTCAATTAAGTTGGTAGAAAAAAATCACAAAAAGGTTAATTTTATCTGAGGTAGCTAAAACTTTTAACCCTTTTGGTTTTTGGACTCGGTCACTCTCATATCCAAAACATTATTGCAATTATGTTGGAAAGATAAACTTGCTTGGGATGAATCAGTGCCTCAAGCTCTATACATTTCTTGGGAAACTTCCTCAAATCAACTTAAGTTGTTAACAACTTAAAAATTCCTCGGTACTTGTTTATCGACAATAGTATAAATATTATATTCATGGGTTCTCTGATGCCAGCAAGTTGGGGTATAGAGCTTGTATATACGCCTGCTGCGTACGATTCCTTAATTAGGGTTATGCGGTGCACTTACACTTGCTCGCTTGTGTAAAAATATAAACTAGGCTTTTATTTGTCGCACTAGCAGGAATATCTTCTGGACGGATTCAACTATTGTTTTGCAGTGGTTGAAAAAAGATCCAAGTGTTTTGAAGGTGCTTGAAGAGAATCGTACCACAGAAATTCAGCAGCTAACGAAGGAATTCGAATGGCAGTACGTACGCTCAGAAAATAATTCTACTGACGCGCTTTCTGCTGATAGTTGCCCCAAAAGATTTTAAATAATAAAACATGGCTTAAAGACCTTTTGTGGCTCTTGCAACCAGAGTCAAACTGGCCGAGCTCTATCAATTTGCTAAACGTTGATAGACCCAAATGAAGGATGGTTGTTTGTATAAATTCTTTTTAACCTTGAAAAGAATGTTTTGAGTCTTTCATTTTGCGTGTATCATTATATCCCTGATTAATGACAATAAAAGCACATTGCTTACAATTCAACAAAAATAATAATTATAAAAACGAATTGGAAGTCTCCTTAATAATAGCTGAAGTTAATGGAGCAGAAAAATCTTTTATAAAACTAATTCAGCAACTTAATTTTAAGAAAGATGTGAATCGTTTGTCTCATAACGCCAAAAAAAAGAGTCCAAGAATTGGAGCTTTGAGTCCCTTCCTTGATAAAGACGGAGTATTGCGAGTCGGAATCGAATAACTAGAGCTGTTATGAGTTTTCGTCAAAGACATCCAATTTTACTTCCCACGCTAAGTTATGTGACCGATCTTTTAATCCAGTATTATCATGAAAAATTCTATCACACCGGCATACAATCAACATTATATAATAAATGACAAAAATATTGGTTAATCGACGGTAAAAATCAAGTCAGAATTATTTTCCGCCGTTGCGTTAAGTGTAGACGTTTCAATGCTAAGCCGATAGATTATGAAAAGTCGGAACTGCCTGAATCACACGTAAATTTTGCACATCCCTTTTTTCATATGGGAGTCGATTTCTTTGGGCTCTGGCTCACTAAAGAGAGAAAGCACCGAAGTAGGGAAAAAATCAAGGTATACGGATATATATTTGTATGCATGGTCACAAAGGCTGTCCATACAGAATTAGTAAGTGACCTTACCATGCACTTATGCCTTCTTAGCTGCGTTCAAGCGGCTCATTAGCTGTAGGGGTACACCAGCTCACATGTACTATGACAATGGAACAAACAGAAAACTTCACGAGCTACCGTTGTTATTAGAATCTAAGAATTATAGATCCCAGCTCTCTGAATTCGCATTTAGCCAAAATATTAAGTGGCACTTCAATCCGCCCCTCTCACCTCACTTTAGTAGGTTGTGGGAGGCGACAGTTAAATCGTGTAAGGACATTTGAAGAGACTAATCGGAGATTGCTTGTTTACGTTTAAAGTCCTTGTCACCCTTTTAATAAAATTGCTGCTATCGTGAACTCGCGACCAATGTGCCCTATGTCATCAGACGCAAACGACTCAATAGCTTTGACGCCAGGTGATTTTCTTATTGGTCATGCTTTCACAATGCAGCCGGAAGATGATTTTACTTCTGTTGCAGATAACCGGCTGACTTGTTGAGAAGAAATAGCAAAACTCAAACAAGAGTTTTGGAAATGTTGGCAAGTGGAATACTTGTCTGAATTACAAAAAAGGCAGAAGTGATTCAAGCCGGACTTCAACGTCGAAAAAGATACTATCGTTCTTTTGATCGATAAAAACCAACTGTGTATGCAGTGGTGGATGGGGCGAGTGTTGTACATCCTAGCGACAATGGTGTCGTATGTGTGGCAACTGTAAACATACGCAAGGCCCGTACAAGAGAAATACAAAAACTCTCTGTCGATGACTACTGCAAGATTTTAACATAACCAAGTCTCACAGCACTGAACTCGAAGTTCTTAACCTCAAAATCGATTTATTTAATTTATTTGAACTTAATCTTTATTGACTTACGTAAACACTATCATTCTTTGTATGTTTGTATTTCATTATTTTAATCAAGATCTTAAAAAAAAAAAAAATTAATCTAGCATTGATCGACGATGTAAGTAAAATTTTTTTGTAAGAATGTTGCTCGCCTTTACTTCCAACGTAGGGAGAATATGTTGTGGCCCTAAGCCCATTTAATAAAATAACATTTCAAAACATATGTAAATTAAAACACAGCGTGGGAATGAGTTCTTACATAAACGACAATTATATGCCGCGCCTACGTTGAGTAAGTCAGTCTGTTCAGTTACTGTTAAGGGTGGCCCTCTCGTAGCCTAGGCTGGTATTATCTTATTCTTTGAGTTAGTCGTCTCGTAGCGCTGTGAGAGAGAGCACGCGTAGTGTTCTCAGCCTCTCACAGCTCGTCTTTGTACGTCGTGTATATATAGTCATACTATAAGCGTAGACTACCTGGTACGCCTGGCGTTCTGTCCTCAATACTTTAATAAAGCTACAGGGCTTGAATGCCACAATAAGTAGCTTGGTAGTCGGAGGGTTTTTTAATGCTTCTTAATGATCACCTTTGTTACGACTTTTTTTTATAGGTGAGGCCCCAACATGCTTGTTAGCACGTATTTGATGTAGTTTATTTAACAACAACAAATAACTTCTTTCTTTCTTGGATTGCTTACTTGTAGCGTGCACATCTTCTTTGTAAAGTGTTTAATAAGTCGATAGTTGTTCCAATAAATGAAAGTGCTGTATATGTCCTTGATAAAAATTTGTATTTATATAATTTCGAACATTGACTAAGAACTCTAAGAGAGACTTTGAAGCATAAGGATTTCCGACAATACATAAGTCTTTTAAGAACACCGTTCGAGATGGGAAAGGGGAAAGGATGGGAACAAGATGGGAAAGTAGCTGTAGAAAAGAATCAAGATTTTTGGGAAAAAACAAAATTCGGCTAAACAAATCGATCCAATTGGGAACAGATGTTAAAAAAAACTCTACAGCAATGGGTAGACCAACTGCAGATTTTAAAACTATGTCTAATAGAAGCCAATGAAGAAAAACTTAAAGTTTACATGAGACAGTAAGTACCTATGATCTTACATATTCAGCTTATCATGCAGGGGATAACATATTTACAGCTGAGTAAACGCTCTCTATATTTGTCAAGTTTCAGCTATCTCAAAATAGGTATCAACAGTTGCGCAATGCCAGCTGCTTAAAGAAAAGTAAAAAATTTCTCCATCTAACAAGCAGGTACGTAAAGCAAAAATTAATTGTTATCTGACATGTGATATTTTGTTATTGCGACAAAAACAAAAGCAGAAATAAAGTTCAGCCATTGCTTAACTATATTGTTTTTCGCGTATTGCACACTTAGATGGGTGTTCTTAAAAACTTACAAGAAGAAGATCTGAAAAGTTTATACATTTGTATAGACATACCCTGTAGAAACAAAAATTCAGTGATAGTAGTGTATGAGACAAGAGTGTATTTTCAACGTCGATTGTTCCGTTGCGATTATGATATAACAACGAAGAAACTGATAAAACCATAGTCGTTTAAAAAAATCCTCACCCATCTCCTCCACGGTTTTGTAAACCCATAAAAATTGAGAACGTATGGGAGAACCAAGACGTTATAAATGCAGATGCGAATAGTATGAAGAAGCAGTTCAATGAACTTGTACTTTATTAGACTGCAGTTGATGAAAAAGTTGTTGTTGTAAAATATTAAGTAGAGTTTTATATGATTAATGGCAAAGTATGTAATGCTCTAACGAGTATATCTTCTGTTCAACGTTGCTGTTTATGTGGAGCAACGGCTAAAGGTTTTAATAATGTTAATTTAATAGTTTTCAAGCCTGTTATTAATCAGTTCTTAAATGTTTTCATGTCATTGTTACATTAATGGATTTGATGCTTTGAATGTTAATTAATTAAAGCTAAAAAAATAGATATAAGAAAATGGCAAGCTCAAAGTAGCGAAGGTAAAAAAAAGTAAAAAAAAATATCCCAGATGATTTTATAAGTAAGCTAGCATTAATTGTTGATAAAGCTAAGCTATGCATGGCATGACTAATAGCAATAATACTGCTCAATGATTTTTTGGAAACAGTAAGGTTTCTACAGTTATACCTGGACTTGACATTAATTTGATTCACCAATTTCATGTAAGATTACAAGCTATATTATCAGGCTATGATACTGGTACTTGAAAAATTCAGTAGTATAATTAAGATACTGCTAAAAAATTTAGAGAGTTATACAAGAAGTACTGTATGCCTACAACTTTTTATAAGCTCTCACTACATGGAACTAATATAATTTCTCACTCACTATTACTGATAGGACAAATGATCGAAGAAGCCCAGGAATCGTGCAACAAATATTTAAAAAAATTTAGAGAGGATTTTTCATGGAAATTTTCACAGACCAAAACAATGCAAGATATTTTTTTTTCGATTTTCGGTTACATCAGAGCCATATATATCAAGTTGTCAACTATTACCTGCTAAAAAGCTGAGATCTTTATTGTAACGTCGAAGATGTCGTAAGAATAATTTTTATATTTAGTCCTAAGCTTCCGCTCAATAGCCTGGGGACATGACAGGAATAATTAAAGACGGAGCACTGGGGTGGAAGCAGGGTAGATGATTGTAGACAGGTTAGCTAGCTACTTGGTCATCGGCATTTATACTAAGTGGCATACAGCGTAACGTTATTTGATTTTTGAAATAAAAGGTAGGCTTAGCCGTTGGCATTTACACTACTGGCACACAACGTAGCATGACTTGATTGATTGAAATAATGGCAGTAGCTTGGCCGTCAGCATTTACACCAACTGGCACACAACTAAGAGTTGTTTTCCTTAAAATATTTTTTTTTTTATATTAAAATCTTTCTTTCACCACCTGCTTGGCTACCAAAATCCAGATTCAGCGGCACGCATTAGTGGATTTAACGCAAAAAACTATGGGGGATGTGTAAAAATGAGCTTTGAAAATAATATTACTTACTTTTACCATCGTCAAAAAAATAGATAAAAAGTGGCTCTCGAGGCAAGATTCGGGTGGCCGGATATAATTCAAGTTGACATGATGGACCAGATTCTCCAGATCCCGTATCGACTCTGAACAGGTTCTCCAGGCCATGTGTACAAGTCTGGCTACTGCTCTAGGTATATTACCAAGCTGGCCTAACCATCAACCGAACTTCTTTGGACTAAGCTCCTCGTAAAGGACGCTATGGGCTCATGTAGCTAAAAACTTTGCCTCCTTATCATCGCCACCATGGCCAAAGACGACGAGACGTTCATAGGTTCTTAGAACAAGTCTGCATCATCTTGTGGCAGAGAGAGAAAAAGATTTTCTATGTTTTCTGTCTCCCTTTACATGTGCTGTTTTGGTTTCAGGGTGATGCTTACTCGCTAAAAAATATTGTATGGCGACGATACTGGTCCCAGTGTTTGCTTATCAAAAATAGGTCACACGTGATTTTTCAGCTTGGTGGCCCTGGGTATAATAAGTTTTTAGGAAAGGAACTGATATAAGTATAGCATGCCGTTGTTAAGTCTTATTGCATGAATGCTGGCCAATATATAAATCAAACTTCCTGACTCGAGCGTCGGCTTATTTATAAATGGTTAAGACAGCAAAGAAAAGGATAGAAAGTAATTATTAAGTTTCATCGAACGATGTAGATAAATCTGCTAACGCATAAGGAGGGCAAAAGATGGAGACTAGTTTTTAGGTCTTTATCTTACTCGGTCTCTCCTTATACGTGTGTCACAAAGCATTGGCTCCGGTGTTTGGTATATGTGTGAGCATGTGACGATTAGCTTGCAACGAAAGCGTGGTCTTGCGAGGAGAAGAGAAAAAAAATATACGTAGAGCTTAGTCTCAATATACCACCCCCCCCCCCTTCTAAGACTGTTGCTAGGACTTCGAACAAAAAACTGAGAACAGTTCGCTGTCTGAAAATACATAGTCATTAAATCTTACTGCAATGGTTCCTAATAACTACTACATAATAGTTATGGCTCAGTAGACAATAAAAAAGCTTATCACTAGTTGAACATTGTAAGGTGAGCTGTTTAATCTTGAATTTAATTCTATTGGTAATGCAGTTGTGATGCTTTAATGGTTGTTAGCAAGAACTTACATCTAGTTATTAATAGTTTGAATGAGAGGGGAAAAAAATTAAGTATTTTTAAAATATATTTAAGTAGTATTCTCTTCTATCACCCTCCTTCTACAACTGGTACTAAGGCTTCCGATGATGACCTGGGAACACTCCGCTGGCTACATTGCTTCAGAAGAAGGATGGTACATAATGGTATATAACTTATAACGTAATGTTAGTAAATAAAAGATCATAATTTTTTTTACAAACTAAATATTAGTGACATTGTTACTAAATAACGGTTTAAATAATATTTGTTAAAATATGTTGAACCTATTATAATGCAGATACATATGCTTATAACTTCGCAGATTACAATTGATTATGTACTTAGTTAATTATCGAATTCTAAAAACCTCCTTGAATAAGAACAGTTATAGGATTTTAAGGAGTAAAGTCCAGCTATGTACATATATTTTAGTGAGGTATGCTCAGTACTAAACAGCAAAAAATTGGTTATCTTTTCGTTCGTTAATAATTGGAATGGTCTGAACAGCTGGGGTGCTTAAAGTTATAGCTTGCGTAATGGTTGGAGAGGATGGGGTATTTTCTTAGTTTTGCAATGCATCCCTGGTAACATGGGAGTGTATATAATTTGTGGGTAGTATGGGATCTCTTCTTGCATCCTTGATCTTTCTTGTTATATTGACGTTGAATTCTGGTAAGAATTTTGTGAAGATTGGAATTCTATATCCTCTCGGTGAAACTGAGTTTCGTTTTCAGGTCTGCAACGGTTATTACTAGTTTCTTCGCCAAGAAAAAGAAGCAAATTTTTTAGGCTGTTCCATATAGCCCTAAGCATTCGTACAGGCCATCTACAAGTTTGATGTAGTTGATAACTATTTATCATCGCATCTGCTAGCGTTTTCACAAATTGAAACAGGATGTATGATGCTACGAAACTGGTACTTGCAGTTCCAAAATCAGTTAATCCATCCTAGATTCGTTTCCATGTTCAATTTACTAGCTTACATACAAAACTAATAATATAATCTTGATACGTAGGCAGATAATCCTTGTTCGTCGATGGTACAGATGATGGTAACCTGTCAAGTCTTCCAAACACAACTTTATATGGCGTATAATTGGTGCTTTTTTTGTATGCAGGTGTTGTAGTCAAGGATAGCAAGCTCTACCCGTTGGTCCTCATCACTTTCGCTATGAGCGTATTGCTTGAGATATTCGCCAGTGCATGAAGCGATCTCTTTAGTGATCCGTTTGACTGGGGGTGGAAAGCTTTTTTTCTTATCTTCTTAATTTTAAAGCGTTTTGAAACATTTTTCATTAGCTTGCTTAAAAAATTTTTCCTTTGATCTGTCAAAATGACCTTGGGTGCTCCAAGAATTCAGAAAAAACGTCGTATAAACGTGTCAGCAATCGTGGAAGTTGTTGCATTCTTTAACGGTACTGCAATGCAAAATTTCGACAGCTGATTTTGCATTGTTAGGATATACCCATTTTCTTCTCTAGTCTTAAATAGGTGTCTGGAAATATCGAGTGCTATCTTCTTAAATACGGTACTAGGCATGTCTGCTATTAGCATTAGCTACTTAGTTTTTAATCTTACTAGTTATTTTAATTGGCATTCTATACATTGCTAAATACGTCGTTGTATATCACCCTTTAGTCATTCCCAGTAGTACTCTTGGTGTATGTGGCCAAAAGTTTTGAAGACACCTCTGTGTTCCTTAATGGGTTATTTATGAAGCTTCTGAAGTTTTTAGCTCTATCTTTATATTCTACATGTTGAAGAGAATTTTTACATACTATGATCTTGATATTACTCTTTTTAAATGGCCCTTTGAGCATACTATATATTTCTGCTCAATCTAAATAACGTATGTTTATACTTTTAGAAATACTTAAGGTGGTTGAATTTTTCTCTGTCAAAACAAGTCGCTGTCATCGAATCTTTTATCTGGGTTCGTATTATAATTTGCGATACTTGCTCTTTATCTGTAAGAAAGACAGCTAATTTCTCAGTTAATATCTTTAATTTGTTAATTTTTTAGTTTTAATTCTTTCTATTTCTAATTGTTGACCAGCTGGTATATTATTAGCTTTTAATAATCTACACTAACCTTCGTTTGTATAGTGGGGCACCTGTCGTATGGACAAAATATATTACATCATCTAATATTTGCTCTAATAAATCTTTTGTTTCAGCGCTATTGCTAACACCGTGTATAATGTTGGTTATTTTGTCACCAGTGATACTAGAGTCCTTTTTGGTAGTGGCTTATCATTGTCCAGATTAAAATCTTCGCTTTACTTTCTTGATTGACATTATCTTCAGATGATTTGGGATACGTGAGATTGTTTTATTTCTTCTTGATCTTTAAGAAAGTTAGTTATTTAGTAAAATCTTTCGTTGTGTCGTTCAAGCAATTCATAGGCTTGTTCCCTTTCCAGTTTACTTAGGTTACTTAGATCAATATTTTTTTTTAGCTGAGCTATTTGAGACTCAGAGATAGTTTGCGCAGGTTTGCTGTTATTTTCTTGTATAAAATGCACATTTACTGAATTGCTTGGTATATCAAGTTCATTGAAAGTCTCAACTATAAGGTTTATGTACGTTTTCCTTTCACTAAGAGAAAATTCGTTGATTATATCTCCGTTACTAAAAAGGTCTTTCATACCATCGTCTTCTAGCTCTAAGAGCTATTCTGCTTGTAATTCGCAGGTATCAATCTCAGCACTCGTTGACTCATTTGAATCGCTATAACCGAGCTCAGATTCTTGTTGCCTTTTTAACTCTATATGCATATGTCTTCCTAAAAGGGAAATTTTTCCTTTATTGATTACCAATATTTTATTCGAAAAATTAAGTCTAGACTTAAATTTAGTGAGAAAATCTGAGCCGAGGATCCCTTTGAATGGTAGTTTGAAGTCGTCATTAATTACTTAAAAGTTAACATAAGTACGTCCTAGATTAATAGTAGTGGAGCCGAGAATTTTCTTATGAATTTGCCCGATTCCCATTATAAGTTCAGTGTTACCTTTGTATATTTTTCAACTTTTTGGAGCTAGTCGATATTTTATTATGCTGATTTCTAATCCAGTATCTACTAACAGTTGTTTTTTAGGTCTACACATGTTGAAGTATAAAAATTCGCCGTGAGTCTCTTCAATATACAAGTGACACGTAGGGGTTAGATTATACCCGAAATTTCATTTAAAATCGATAATTTGTCCTGGGAGTTTCAAGAATTTGTACTCAAAGTTCATTTCAAACTTTGTATCTTATAAAAATCTCATTTACAAAATTCCATCATGCGGTATTGCAAATGATTGCTTAACTATATAAAAATATATCTTCTCCCCAAATAATTTTAAAACAATTTTCTAACCGAGGAAATAGTTTTATTTATCATTCCATGAAATTTTACTACGTTTTTATAGTCCATGTCAATCGCATTAGGGTAGCTTCAAACTTTGATTAGGATTTAGGTTTTCATGAGATCCAGAATCTATCATGAGGCTTATTGGATTTCCACCTAAGTAAAAACTAACGCAAGGTATGTATCAATTTTTATATATCATACCGAGAATATGAATTCGTCAAGCAAGCGGTTTAGATCTACTGAGCGCATTGAGTTGTTCAGCGCCCCTAATGTTGCGTTCATAACCTGAGGGGCTGAATCATTTCCCTGGTTTTCTTGTCTTTTACGCTTATTGCATTGCTTCTCCCTACATTCTTGTATCGTGTGGCCTGTGTTTTTGATACCACGTCACAGCATTTCGTTTTTTCTCTATCCCAGGCTCTTATTTTACTCCTTGATTGTGTACAGCTCGTTGTACCTTGAGTATCTCCTCCGCTCGAATAGCTCTTGTTAGTACGTAATTTATTTCTATATTGGCAATAGTGCTTAGCTTGGTTTCAATTTCGGATTTGAGTCAGTTTCTAAGGAACTCTACAGTACTTTACTGAAGAACCGCAGTGAATGCTGCAGGTGGGGTTGCTCTGTCCTTTAACCACTTAGCTTCTAAAATTCGTTTATGTATACTTCTAATTCTGTTAGCCTAGGTTATCACAGACTCATTATCTCTTTAAAATTTATTGCCCAATCCTCCTTGTAATTGGAGTATGGTTTTTACGGACGCGTAATTAGTTTTTACGTGATTTTTGAGGGTGTCGATATTTTCGAAGACTACTTCATGTCTAGCTGAACGTGTTTCTCCAACTAGCTTGCTTCTCAACAGCAGGTTCAGATTGGCTTCGTCTGCAGTGCTTACTGTTTTATTAGCTTCGTAATAGCCTTAAAAAAATACACTCAATGGTATATTTTCTCCGTCGAACTCGGGTACCACCTTTAAGGCGCCCTTTGATGAAACAGTTTGAGCTGCCATATTTTTTACTAAAGGAGTTTTAGGTCTACGTACAGGTGGCTCTACTGGTAGGGGGGGAGACCCTTACCTTTTTCACTTCAATAGCAGTATTATCAAGAGTATTTTTGCTGTCTTCTCTTGCGGTAGAGTGGAAAGTATTCGCTTCACGTATTTTTTCGTCTAATTCACTATTGCTAATGTCTAACGATTAAATGCTCGAACTTCGATCAAAAAAGTTATTTGAATTATCTTATTATTCGCTTTCGTTAGTACGTAAATTTGGGTAAGGAGGCTGATATTGTGTGAATTTATTGACTTCACCTTAGAGTATTTTACTTTGTAAAGTTTTTTGTCGTGTAATACGTTTACTGCTCATTACTATACATGGTAATGAGAGTGCGTAAAGTGTAACGGATTCTAATTCTAGCCTCAATTTCTCCTCTCAAGATGTTTTCAGCTTTTTCATATGAATATTGGCATCCTTAAATAAGGAAGTTTGATTGACAGTGAATGTATGGCAGTTCCAAAGTAGTCCAGCGTATTTTTGCAATAAATTGTTTTTCAAAAAGTAGAAAAGAAGTTCGTGTATATTGTTTCCGATTTATTCGCTACAAAAACTGACAAAGCCGAAGTGGAAATATAATAGCCAGAATACAGATTGAACCGAAGATAATGATTTATTATTGTTTAATAGTGATGCAACGATTTCTAAATCATATTCAATTTTTATGGGCCAATTGCAGAAAGTAACCAGAATAACACTGGTCACGTCATTATCGTAATATTTTATAATGCGCCTTTTGTATGGAATGGTTTTTAAAATTCTTGATCTACATCCATTTTTGTAGTAAAAATATACTCTTGCTTTGTACCCTATGATGTTAAATGCTTTAGCTTAATTTATGGCTGCCAAATAGTGCAAACTAAAAGTGGCCATCGCAAATGCTGTAAAGCTGGTATTTACCCTTGAAATAATTCACAAGTTAAAGTGCTATTTAGTCTATATGCAGTTGTGTGAATAAATTTCTGAGTTTGTCAAAATTGGTATCCTTTCTATCACTTAGATTTTTTGCTAATACTCAGTATACAGTTCTAATATTATTTTGCAGAGCTTTTATTTTATTGCACAGTAAGGCGACAGTAGCCCAGTGGTCTTTGTCAAAGGTGTCTTAAATATCGAACGTTTCTTTAAATTTTTTAAGTTTGTCAATGTGCATAAAAATTAACACTGAATTTATGCAAGTTTGTTGCTCTACCTGCTCAATTTAGATTTCCAATTCTATGATATCGTCGATTTTTAGCATAACTATGTAACCGAAGAATCAATCGAGGTTAGTATATTTGTATGTACTTGATTATGAATCATTGTCACAAAGATAATGAATCATTATTGTTTAATAGTAATGTAGTGATTTCTATTTCTATTGACCCTTCGTCTGGACCTTAACGGTATTTGACCTTGAGATGGTAGTTTCCAATCTTCGTTCGGGCGTCGCTTGCAGTTATTTCTTTCCTCTTTCTCTTTGGTTCTTTTTCCAGTACAGCTCTAATATAGGGCCTGCCTTCATTCCTTTACTACGTTAGCTATATGGGTATGGGCTTGGTTACCTTTTATCCTTACGAGAATAATCTATGTCTAAGCTATCGAATGTTTCTCACCCCAATAATATCTAGGACGTATACAGACATGCATTGTGCCGTGTGTAATTGAGCAAGTTAGTCAGGCGCAGGTAGATTTGGGTTAGGCAACGGTGCTACTATGGTTATAAGTATGGGTCCATGATGACAAGGCTGCAATATTTTGTACTCGTAATTATTAAATTTTGATCAGTTTGAGTTAAAAGAGTGTTCTGGACCACCTTTTGATTTGAAATTAACTTATTTATTATTACTTCTTTTTGTAATAACCGTATTTCTTCAAAAATAGTCTCCTGGCTTATCTGCTATCCAACTCTTCATTAAAAATAAAATGAAATGATAAAAAAAAAATTATTGATCCCAAAAAAGGTGTAATATTTGTCTTTATACTTGAATCTTAGCAATTTATTATTAGGGTGAGGTGCTAATTGGAGCGTACAAGTTTCAAACTTAAACTCCTAAGGGAGGCATAACGTAGAGCTGGCCAGCCCGCGCAATTTAATGGACACCAACCTAGCTTACTCGATACGCTTCTGCGCAAATAAAGGCATTAGAGTCGCATCGTTTCAGAATCAAATCTAGTAGCCTGCTTGCACCCCTGGTTGAAAGAAAAACAAAAGCTGTGTGTTATAATTAATTTAGAAAAAAAAATTACTTTAGTTCCTTTTTTTTCACTTTTTAATACAAGAGATGTATTCATTTACTTTACTGATTTCTGACAATTTTTTTAAATAAGACTTTTCCCTTACTATTATAGCTATTTTTAAATTACATTCAAATGACTTTGGAAGTTTATTTTAACTTTTGTTAGTTTTTTCTATTTTTTATTCGCACTCAAACTTGTACTCGCGCTCACATTTCACTTGCCCGGTGTCACTGGGCGCTCTGGTTGATTATGAGTGGGTACTGGCTCGCACCTCAACTGCTGTAGGCAATCAGATGGAGATGTTTGCTGCTGCAATATCGCTTCTATTTCACGATCAGCAGCTGTAATTGTTTCCAGATAGTCAGGGTCGTAAGCGTTGGAATCGTGTGGCGTCCCCTTCAACAATGGTTTAAACATTACTCTTACATGCAATATGATGGGTAAAATAAAGTTGCTGATGATTTTGGGCCGAGAAGGTTATTTATTGTGGTTATTTGATTTTGCCGCAACACTCTCTTTTTTTGGCCAAAGCGGCACTGGTAAATCCGAGTTCCTCTCAAATGGTTCCCAAGATTCTCCTCACTTTGGGTAGGCCCCGAGTGACTTCCTGTTCCGTTTGTTGAGGTTCCACCTTTGTTGCTTCTTAATACACGGTATTAGCTATTCGTTTCTTATCTGCTTTAGACGGTGCCTGTTCAACTCGCCTTTTAGAAGCTTCGATGAGTTGAAGGCTTACTTAATGAAAATTAAAGGGAGAGAAGGAAAAAAATTTGAATTAAAATACATACATACAACAAAAATAAAAGGGACCAACTAATCAATTTTTCTTCGCCTTAATCCTTTGTATAGATGTATAAAAAAAATTTGTTTGGAAACGTCGTCGCTCCTGTAACCCTAACACTAGCTGTTCCTTTTGCTCCGTAGCCCGGGGACATAACAGCAAGGGTTGAAGACGGAGCCCTAGGGTGGGAACAGGGTAGATAATTGTTGACAGGTTGGCTAGCTACTTTGCCATCGGCATTTACACCAACTGGCACACATCGCAGCGTTATTAGATTTTATAAATAAAGGCTATTTGCTTGGTCGTCTACGTTTACACCAACTGGCACACAACTTGGCGTTGTTTTCTTTAAAATTTTTTTTTTATATATTGAAATCTTCCTTTCACGACCTGCTTGCCCACTAATATCTGGATTGAACAGCCCGCAATAGTGAGTTTTACGCGACAAACTCTGGGGAATGTGTAAGAACTAACTTTGAAAATAATAGTACTTACTTTTATTTCCACCAAAAAAAGGGATACAAAGTGGCTCTCAAGGCAAGATCCAGGTGACCGGATATAATTTGAGTTGACACGATGGACCGGATTCTTTAGGTCCCGTATGGACTCCGATCAGGTTCTTCAGGTCGTATGTCTCTAATCTAGCTACTGCTCTAGGTATACACCCAAGCTGGCCTGACCATCAAACGAATTTCTTTGGACTGAGCTCTTTCTAAAGGAAGCCATGGGATTATATAGCCAAAAATCTTGCCTCCATATTATCGCCATTATGGCCAGAGTCAACGAGACGTATATAGGTTCTTAGAACAAGTCTGCATCATCTCGTGGCAGAGAGAAGGAAAGATTTTCTATGTTTTCCGTCTCCCTTTACATGTGCTGTTTTGGTTTCGGGGTGATGCTTAGTCGCTAAAAAATATTGTATGGCAACGATACTGGTCCCAGTGTTCGCTTATCGAAAACAGGTTACACGTGATTTTTCAGCTTGGTGGTCCTGGGTATTGTAAGTGTTACGAAAAAAAAGCGATTAAAGTGTATCATGCTGTTATCAGATCTCTTTGCGTGAACGCTGTCCAATATATGAATCAAACATCTTGGCTCAAGCGTCGGCTTGTTAACGAATAATTAAGGCAGAGAAGCACTTTTTTGGTTATAATTTTTGACTAATTTTTTAATTTTTTTTTAATTTTAAAGTGAAATTATTTGTGAAACATCTGTGAAAGCTGAATTTTGGTTTTCAATTCAAAACTTTTCGTACCTAACTTCAAAAGTCAAGTAATCATAATACTCGCTGATTCAAACATGAATATCACTTATTGCATATCCTATTAAGCAAAAAAATTGCAAAACATCATGGATATAGTACATAGTTAATATAATTTTATTTTCAAAATATTAAAAAAAAGTTAATATGGCGAATAAAGTTTTAAAAAATTCATGAATCTTCACAAAAATTGTTACTGGGGGGGGTCGCTAATTAATAACCTGTCATTGAAATTCGCATATTTTTAGATGGCTGATCCAATATGGTGGACGAAAATTAAGAAATTTCTGTAATTTTGGCCAATATTCTCATTTGGGGTTCTTGGGATAGCTAATAATCGATTTGTCATTAAAGTTTATAAATCCATGACGGCTGATCCACTCTGGTGGACGAAAATTAAAAAATTCTTAGTGAAATGAAAAAGTGCTTTTTAGGATGAAGTTTTTAAAGATTAAAATTTTTGACTGATTTAAATTTTTCATTTTTTATTTTTAAAGTAGAAATATTTTTAATATATCTGTCAAGCTTATTTTACATTATTCCTCAACTTTAACTGTAGGTTACCTTAAAAGTCAAACATTAGTTATATTATCTCAATTTTATCATAAAATCTTTTTAAAAAAATATTTTAAGATTAATCATAACAAATTCAACAAACTTCTATATAGAAGCACTAATGCAAATCCAATATGGTTGACTAAAACGAAATAAATTGCTTTAATCTTAGTTAAAAATTGTACTTGAGGATTTTTGGGGTTACTGATTACAAATTTATGATTTAAGTCTAAAATTTTCAGATGATAGATCTAATATGGTGGACCAAAATCTGACACTGTGCTTAAATAACAAGAAAACATTTTACTCAGGGGTTGTGGCATCGCTGATAACGAATTTGTGATCTGAATCTGTAAATTGAAGATAATGTATTTGATATTGTAGACTAAGAATATGCTATGATCTAGCTTTTAAAAGTTTTAGGTAAAATTAGTTGTGCAGTCATAAAAAATAACAAACATCATTTTTCTACGTTATTATTTATTTGCAATTTAACGTTTTAAGACTAACTTGCAATGTGTTAATCAAAGACTTCTGACATTACTTGGAAAACGAGAAAGTTTCACTTACTAAAGGATAAAAGGTAACTAAATAGCTAAAGCATTTAAAGAAGTTTAATGAAAATGATGTACTGCAATTTTTAGGCTATTTTATCTCAGATAAATTCATAGCAAGTTATACAAGAATGGAAATGTCTATTCTCACTTGTTAACTACTGTAGTAAATGAAATGAACATGTTTTCTCTTCTTTTGTTAACAGTTTTGCAGCACCAACGTTTACTTCATGCTTGTAATTAGCCGATTAATTTCGAATATTACATATGTAAGGGTCTAAACAGATCAGTGAATTTTTTAACAATTTTATGTTAGTCTCTACTCTTTTACATTTTCCAGTATTAATCTTTATTTTTAGCCTCGTGTGCTTCTTTCATTAAGTATTCAATTGGAACAAGTTTGTATTGCCCTATTAATTGTACTCTATGACAAAGAATTTCATGGACAGAAGCAGGCATATATATAGCAGGCAGACGTATAGTACCAGTCATAATTTTTTAAGTATAAATCAGCAGTTTTTTTTTGTGTATTCTCGGAATTTCTGTACGTCAATTTGTATGTCACAATTACTTATCTATAAATATAAAAGAGATTTTCATAAACAGTAAGCAGAATTAATGTACTATGTGTCTGCTGAAATCTTAAATCCAGTACCAAAATTTTAATTTTTTCTAATCATAATTACATCCTTTGGTAAGACAAATATGCGCAGCTTTGCATCAACTAATTTAAATAATGCAAATATGAGTGAAATGTTATTAATATCAAATATTTAAGTTGTTTTTTTTATTTGATTACTAAAAAATTCACGAACAATAATTAAAAATAGTAAAATGCTTATTTACTAAGATACCCAGACATTGACAAAGTCACTGTTCAAAATCACAAATTATGGAATATTTATTTGTGGGAAGAAAAAAAGTAGTTTATGGTTTATGACTTTCACATTTTAATTATCATAACAATTACTAAAATTACTAAGTATTAGTATTTTGCGTAACTTGATAAGAAAATTTATGTTATTAATGTATGCTCATCTACTAAATACCCCTGACTTATAATTATTTATGATTATAACCTGCAAAATAATTTCAAATCATTTAATGAGTGTAAAATTGACTCCTGTAATCTTGGAGGTCAATTTAGGATCCTAAAAAAATCTAAGTGCTGGATTGCCATCATCAGATGAGCCAAATCCCTGCTTTGAGTAATCAAAGAGTAACCCAGTTTTTTTTTCTAAACTCCTGCTGAATGCTTTTTTTTCTCTGACATCTGTTTTTTTCCTTATTAGGTTTTGCACACCACTTTTTAAACTGTTATCGTTAGCCAATACGTAAAATGCACGAAATTAGACTAATCTACGCGTGCAAACCTGACAAATCGTAGTCAAAATTTTCTTTTACTATTTTCTTTTATTTAACTTGACCATATCACTCAAGTCCGATGGTCTTGCACCACAAATTGTGTATGATGAAGCAGATGGGGTACTTGTTGTAATTTGGTATATTTTACCATCTATCATCACTAACAATAACTCATGCTTAACCATACAGGTCATGCCATTTACTTTAACTTCTGCTTGTTAGAGCAGTTTTTTTTGACTTCTTATGTTATTGAATCCTAACAATACTTTTCCAGAAGTTTTGTTGGCAAATTCAAAGCTGATGGGCTTACAATGTCTCGTAGAACACGCCTGTGGATTCTGCCAAATTAGCAAACTACCAGTAGCATAGTAAATTTCTAGTTTTAGTGGGACTATTGAAAGCATGAAAATACTCTTATCAGATACACTACCGTCACCAAGTATCTGCTTGTATCAACTTTAGTCTGATGCACCATCACATCCCTATTTCGTTGTTAAGATCTAAGATACTTTGATATTATTAGCAGGCAATACAGATATCACTTTAGAAATATGCAGAATTCAAAAACACGTGTGATCTAATAGTACCTGTAACTTAAGGACGTTCATGACAGTTAGAAAGAAAATGTAGAGAGTGCAGTGAGGAGGAAGTGAGCATGCAGCATGGTCGACAATTGTTTTCTATGCGTTTGTATACCAATACGTAGGCGTCTGACACTGTTTTTTTTTTTTTTTTTTTTTTTTTATTGCAAAAATGATTAGTCAATCTCTTTAAAAATTAAATTTAATATCAATATTATGGTATTGTGTTATGCAAACAAAAATTGAACGAATTCTACTAATCATTCTTTTTATGTGACTCTTCCGTAAGATTACCTATGAAATGATAGTTTTTTCAAGATTTAATATCTGAAAAACGGTATGGGAAGCAATCTCTAATTTTACATGTGACTTTTTAACTTTATTACAAATATCCTCTTTAAATTTCAGGAATATTCTACCCAAAACGCTAAGTGTCAGGAACGTTCTTAACGCTGGCACTTTTTTCTGTAAGTAGTACATCATCTGGTAAAGCACGACACTACTTATAACAGATAATTTACGAGATGAAGTAAAAATATGACCGCTCTTTTTACGAGCTACATTCTTCATAATTGTATATTACCACATAGATAATTTCCTATTACAGCAATACGTTCTTCATGTGGGCCCACAGGTATACCATCTAATATGTTACTAGTTTCAGTAGCTTTCGGAGAGTCTTTCTGAATTATTTTAATCAGTTGTCGTTTACCCTGATACTTTAAAATTTATAAGTCTGCTGTCTCAATTTTGATTTCAGAGTATAAATCAAAAATACTTTGTATTTTTCGGCGTTTTCCCGGCTTCGAATTTTCTTGATAACCAATGTCTAATGGTCTTCTAATATGTGGTGATTCTGCGTCAGAATGAATTGTAAAGTTTTTATCTATCCATTAAGCATTTTTTTTCAAATGCTTTAACATTATGTGAGGCTGATGCTAATTTTTGTTTGAAACTTGTTAAAAATCAACTCAACTTTCTTTCAGTTAGTATCATTTGTGTATCACTAATATTATACTTTTTTTGGCACATTCTATCAAATTTTCTGTTGTTCTCTGAATATTTTAAAGAGAACAAAGCACTTCACACACTTCACTAAATTTTAAACGTATGAAATTCATGATTCTGTAATAACAATTAAGTATCATTTGCGAAATTATAATGTACTGCAATTTAAAAAAATTTCGCAACCAAAAATGTTGTTGTTTTAGATCTGCTTTTTCTTACATTTTCTTCAATTGCAAAAAACTGTTAACGCTTCTTACAAAATAATTTACTGCAGTAAGTAAAAATAGTGAAATAATTACACACAGTCTAGAAAAGTATTGATTCAAACATGACTGCTCGGTAACAAATGATGATTATTTTAAGGTTATGATCTGTTGTGTTACCACAGTTGTCATTAAGATAACCGTTTTCTTTGACGTTTTTTTGCAGATTTGTGCACTGAATAGCATTTTTCACGTAAGAATGATTTTGGACTGGTTGAATTATGTTTATAAGTTTAAATGAAATAATACATGGAAACGGTAAACATTATCTGCAATGCTTGATCAGTTTAAAAAAACTAATCTCTCTATTTAAACTCATTGGGCTCACTCTTTTTTTTTTTTTCTGTTTAATCCAATGATTTATAGCTTACATTAAATCTGTAGCACTTTTATTTTATAGCTGGTGATACAGAAGTTAAAAATTAAAATATCGACAGTCAACAGATTTGTCTCTTTCGAAAAAAACCAGTCGACAGTAGGTGCGTGGATGCCCAAGTATGAAGTTACACTTCTATGAAATTAAATGGAAAACAATACAATTATAAGTGTAAAAAATACTTCTTATGAAGCAATATTACATTTAAAGATGATGTAATTATCATATAAATGAGTATACTTACCTTGATTGTGTGTATACCTATATAATAATGTTTTTAATTATTATTTTAATATTCCGTTAGTTAACGATTATTAACAATGTATTACGATACAGTACAAAATAAACAATATATAGGCCGATCAGTACAAGACTGTGCGCTTTCATCGAATCTTCCGATTATTTCATAACAGCTTCTTACTACCTACACTAATAACATTCCTCACATCACGCTCACATACGTGGGGAAAAAAAAAGGAAGTATAAACTGACATATGTACGAAAATACAGTTAACGCATGTATATTAATGGATATGCAGAAGTTCCGACTGCGTAATAGATATTTTAAGAAAAAGCTAGAGCGTCATAATATTCTCGTTTTTAGAGCAATAGGTTTGTTCATTTATCCACCTTGGAGGGCTCCAAGAGTTCCGAGGCCTCCGAGCAACGTATAAATGAATACGAGTTCTTTGTCGGAGCACTCGGAGGCCCCCGAGATATCTTTATACTATACATATATACTCACCGCTTATAATTGATGTTTGTAAGCACTGAGCAGTTATAGTGAGTAAACCTATATAATATAAAGATATCTTGGAGGCCTCTGAGTGCTCCAACAAAGAACTCATATTTATTTATAGATTGCTTTGAGGCCTTGGAGCGGTCGGAGCGCTCCAAGGTGGATAAATAAACAACCTTAATATTTTAGCTGCAATGTACAAAATCTTCAAGTGTCAAGTTTAGTGTGCTCACAAGATATTGTATTATAGAAATAACAGCACGTGAATATTAGTGGTTCTACACAGTAAAGTATGTATACAGGTCTAGTGTGACATCCAACAAATCGTGAAAAAATGGTCTGTTCAAATATAACTCATAAACTAAGCTTAAGGTTTATAAGGTAGTCTGCAATACTTAAAAAAATTGGAGGTGTGTTGCACTTTCATTTATTGTATTGCCATGACTACTGTAAATTTTTCTTTTATTGTGTGGTTAGCTTTCAAGAACATAGCTGCTATAGATTGTGAAAAAGTTATTTTTATTCACAAAGTAGGATCTGATTTCGTTCTCTGCTTCTTTTATTCGTGAAATCCATATTTATGGAAGAGTAAGAATAGCAGATCAAATCCGTAATTTTTCACGTGAACGTGAAGAAAGAAGATTTCGTATTCTTGAATGTATTTTTGAGATTCGTGTAAATCGTGTGATCAATTATCAAGCTGCAATGAGATTACATCTTCAGCGCTTCCCAAATATTTACTGCCCAACACGTGCTACGCTTTACAAGTAATTCTTATACTTGTTATTTATGCTATGAAATACAGTATTTTAACTTGCTTTTTTTATTTTTTTATACCTCCGAGATTATGTTTTACTATAATTCCCTACTGTTGAATTGTGGCTTTGAGAACCAAAAATTTAAATTTATGTTTTTTGTTTGCTAAGCAATACAGAATAAAGTTTAATTCCCATTTTATTAATTGTAATCAAAAAAAAAAAAGGTTAAATTGTCTAGTAGTATGATAAAAAATAAACTTACAGCACTCTCAGAGCATATAGATAAGATAGACTGGTAAATCGTCCACGAGCTCAGAGAAAAAGATCTGTGAGAGATGTCCCATTACGAGCAGGTGTTCAGCGAAGTCTCGAAGAACGACCAGTACAAAGTATACGTGCACTTTTAAAACATGTAGGTTACAAAAAATTGTGTAAAAATCTGTAAATTCATCGTCAAAAATGTATGAGACGTTAATTTAATTAAACCATTTAGGAGGACATCGGAAAATGGTAGGAAAGACAGCCAGAGAAACTCACTACCCGTACAAGTTCCAAAAAGTGCAAGCTTTGTATGAAGGTGATGAGCTGAGGAGATTGAACTATGCTCGATGGATGCAGAGTAAATGAAGACGTAATTCAGACTTGACAAGAAACATTTGTTTTACCAACGAGTCGACATTTGCTTAGAAAGGCTCGCTGAACAGCCAGAATCCTCAAAGTTGGAGTAGAGATCATCCGCACGAAAAGGCAAAGACAGTGGAAAGTGAATGTTTGGACCCAAATCATCGGTGATAGGCTCGTTGGTCCTAATTTCTCTAATCAAAATCTACGTAGGCGTGATTATGCACTTATTTTGGAAAATACCTAGCCGTGAAATTTGTAAGACAATTCTGTTCCTCGATGAAGAGTGTGGTGACAACAAGATGGAGCTCCCGCGCACAACAGTGGCCATGCGACCAACTGTCCCAAGAAGATGGCTGGGTACTAACGGACTGCGTCATTGGCCTGGAAGATCCCTGGACCTGGGTCCATGTGATTACGGGCTCTGAGGCGTTCGGAAGGAACGTTGCTACAGAGAGCCACCAACGTCTCCAGAATATATGATGAAGCAAATTTGCCGAAAATGCGCTGCTCTCACACTTCAAGAAGTAAGAAATGTACAACTTTCAATGGGACACCGAATAGAGTGTCTTATTACTGAGGAAGGGGCTCATATTGAGCAGTTACTGTAACTTTATCATTATATCATCATTATAATAAATATACGTGCAAGTGCAAACCCACATGTACAGGCACGTGCTGTACCACTTCCTTAACTCGCCCATAATGTACGCCAATTATGGTCGTGCCTCACATCACGAGACTCCGATAATCGTAGTTAATGCTATACAGAGACCCCCCTATTTTTTTCTTTCAACAGAGCGTTACTTTTACTACTACACTCTCAAATGTAAGTACCTATTACTATTTTTTTTTTCAACAAAAACTAAGGATAAACTACGCAGTTGGATTCCGGAGTGGGATAAAATTGACTATCTTCGTACAGTTTGTTGTAACAACAGTTGTTTACGGTCTTGTGCAAGGAAAATCAGCCAACTACTAGCCCACATTTAGTGTACTTTTAAGATAAAAGTCACTGAAAAAAGTATGTCCCTGCACAGAAAAGGCTCTCTTATATCTTCTAGGACCCCATGCAGATAGGAGTCGCGTGCTTTTCGTATACCACGCTTGAAGTCGCAACGCAGCGTACGATAGAGCCTTAGATGTGTAGGATTATCTGTATGCCATTCTGACTTATATAGGTAATTTCCAGCTCTGCAACGTTCTCTAATTTCTGGGATGAACCAGGGGGAGGGGCAATGGTGGTGCATCTTTCTGTTCACCAGAGGAGCGCTGACGTACAGCTCTGCGAGTATAATTTTGCGAAAAGCAACTCATCTTCATCGGCATACGTTCTTTCATAGAGTATTGAGACGGGAGGAGGTGAAAATAAAGAGCAGAAAATATCGGGAGAAAAGTTTCGAAAATTGTGGATTCTGGACTGTGACTTAACGAAGGACATGTGTAGCACATAATCGATGAAGATGTAGTCATGGTTGTTGATGTATGGGGCTTCTACAGTTGTGGAGCGTATTACTTTGGCTTCGGAATCAATCAATAGAGCATTGAGCTAGGTATAGGACGATTCATGATGATGAGATGCCTGTTAACATAGAGAGAGAGAGAGAGAGAGAGAGAGAGAGAGAGAGAGAGAGCGAGATAGCTGCCCAACAAAACTTATTGATCTAATCGTATAAAAAAATACCTATAAGACTAGTTTAATACAGTATGAAGAAAGTCAAACAACTAGATTTAATAAGTTTCACTGAAGGTTTTATTAATTTATTTAGGTTGATGCTCATTGACTTTTTTTATCGCTTTTTCATACAATGCTTTTTAATCACTGTTCCATGTTTATACTTAGTCAAAGGAAAAAACTGCACCTGTGTTCGTCATTGTTTGACAATCGTATTATTGCTGGTCAGAAAGTAGAGGTGCCGTTTGTAGCCAAGCAATATATACCAACATGGTACTTTAAACGCCAATTCCTTTTAAATACTTGTAACTTCGTTGTTTCTTATTTTAATATTCTATGAGTGGGCTCAGAGATACTTGGTAGCAATTGGCTAACATCTTTTCGTGTTGATGATGGTACATCTAGGTTCTGGGCTTCAGCATGTCAAACACTGCTAGAGTTTTCGTTTTCTTCGAAAGATGCCTCCTTGTCTGATCTACTAGCTTTCTCACAGCTGTCGTCAATGGTATCATTTCTAGTAACAGTGCTAGTAGCCTGCATGTAATTCTCATTACTGGTCTTCATTTCTCTGAAATTATTAGCTGTCTTTTAAACTACACAACTAGCTTAGGTCTATCGTAGTCACGGTTCGTTTTATCAACGCTAGCAGCTTCCTTACTAAGAGTCTTGGCTTCGTTATTGATAACACTGCTATTTGTTTTATCCTTGTTTTCAGTAGTGACCTCCTTGTCTGAGCTGTTAATAAAGGGCAGATATGATAGTTTCATAAAATTTTTAAGCCTTAAATCTTTTTTTTTTTGCAAGCTCATTTATTTTTAAAATATGTTCACTTAAGAAGATCAAATGAATGCGTAAAAAATTATTTTATAAATTATAAGAAATCAGTTATTAATATTATTTTTTTTTGCTAAAAAAATTTATTACAATGCTAATATTGTATAACAATATGTAACAAAGTTAAAGAAAGTAAATGATTTCAGAGTATACAAAAAAAGAATCTCAAAAAATAACAAAAAACTATGCCTACCACTCTGTGTTAGCTTCCTCTTCATCTGTTGTAGTATCTTCCGTTTCGCTGTTTGTATCATACTGTTCTGTGTCATCGACTGCATCTTCGTCTTTTTCCTCGTCTACACCTTCGTCTTTCTTTTTGCTGTTACTTCCGTCAACTTCATCAGAGATTGCCATATCCCGTCGATAAATACAGTAGTATAGCAGTATCGTTACTGTAATAGTATTATTTTTTATACGTATATAATTTCTAATGATAATTTTTCAGACGTGCTAGTATGTATGAAAGCCAGGTAGTAAACTGAGATTTCTTTGTTGTTGTAATACATGACTGTTGAATAAATGTGATTACATATCACATTACCGTCATATCGACATCTCATTATTTCAAAGTGGTATTCTTATAAACATCCAGGACGTAAGTTTTAACAGATTCAGCGATTGGCTTACTAAATGAAAGTAAGGTGCACATTTTTTGGACCTGAGGGTTGCTCACAGACCTCGTTCCCGATGGCAATGGCACCAAGACGTTGTATACATCTCGTGCTAGCTGAGGCTTGCATCGAATGCATTTATCAAAAAAAGCTAAAGAAGCTGGCACGTGGCTAAAAAATTCGTAATTAATTATTTATAAAACAGGAGTGACCTTTTTTTTACTCTCAATAGTTTGATTCGATTTTTTAAATAAACTAACCTTGATCCCCATATTCGATTGGACGGCGATCAAACAATATATATATATATATATATATATATATATATATCTTATATTTAGTAGCTTCCTAACACATTTTAACATGATAAAAAAATGCTACTTACGTGTAAACCCATGCTGCAGCCAGAATCCCCTGATAAATGATGTCAAGATTGCTATTCATCAGATCATCATAGAGTTTTATCAGGACGGTGCAGATAGCGAGAAAAACTTTTAATGAAACACCCATAGGCTTGCATCCAAATGCTGTATAAGCACTTTTAACTTTTTTCCAATTTTCCTCCAAAAACTAATTTTTAGTGTACATGCTTGCACGTAGAAAGATTTGTAAGTTAATAATTTTCGATGCATAGCCATTAGTTTGGAAATGTCCAGTTGTTACGATTGGGTTCACCATCTGTAGTATATTTATTATTAAATAAAAGAAGTTTTTTTTAAATAAAATAGACATAAGAAAATTACTGTTTTTACCTTGAACAGCACGATAAACGCAGGTTATTGGACTGAAATTTTCGTCCGGAAATGAACAACTGGTTGCTAAGAATGAACATTCATACATGATATGGAGTTATCGAATAAGTTTTTATAAATTATACCTCCAATTCCTACTATGTCATATTTGTCACCTGACTACATATGACGTATGTACACAAAAGTCATTGAGTACATAAAGCCGCATAAAGCAAAAATCCCTTAATCCAAAAGAGACACGTGTGAATGAAAGACAGCGCTGGCTCACTACTGACAAACTTGCAAGCTGATATGTTAGGAGCAAGAGTCTCAACTATCATTTAAACTCACACAAGGAATAATGCTAACAAATAAAAAAGAGAACTATTGATAGTAGTTTAAATCACTTAAATACCATTGCTACAGAGGCTATGTTGCCACCTAAGAGACCTGCGAAGTAGATATCACAGATTATCTCAGGTAAAGTGGAATATGCTTTTTTTTGACATTTCGCGAGATGAAAAGCAAACACAGTAGTAAGAGCAAAGTATGCGTAAGCCATACCTACACGTCTACTACAGTTATAACTTACTCTAGTGGCAGTACGAACCACCTCCCTATCCCGTTTATCTAAACTCTCACGAATGCCTCAGTAAAATGTCAAACAAATATAGCATATATTTATTGCGCATCGCGCAGCACATTGGTTAGTAGTAACAGCAACTGATGCGTAAGCCACGCCTACACCTCTACCACTGTTATTACTTACTCTAGTGTCGGTACAAACCACCCCCGTAATCCTTCATTCAAACCCTCACAAATACCTCAGCGAAATGTCAAATGAATAAAACAAAAAATTAAATGAGTGAACGACTCGCATGAAAACTTAGAGGCTTGCAAAAAGGCGGCGTTGGCGAGCAGCTCGGTGAATGCCTCACAGACAGGCAGCCAATCGGTGGCGTCAGTCAAGAGGATACCAATGTTCAACCAAGAGCACTGAAATTCAGGGCTGACGGCTGTTGTCAAGAGTGCGATCGCGAGTTCACCATAGTTGAGAAGCAATGTCCTGCATATGAGCCTGGGCAACAAACTTTACGTAGGCAGCTCGCTGCATAACGTCAATGGTATCAACATCGTCAACACAGAGCCTATCTAGGAGGCCCTGGCCATGCCCATTTGTACCTCAGTTGGCTAGCATCCGATAGACCTGTAGGTACACGTCCTTCTCTTGCTGCTGATGATGGTGGTGGTAGTACGAGCGGAAAAGGAACCACTGCCACTGATATTGTAAATGTTATTTTAGTTGTCGAGGCTAAATCATCGCCGATTTCTTGAGGTTAAATGCAGTGCACCTTTGATTTTCTAAGGTATCAAGGATTTTCTGAGGTGTATTGCGATACACCTTTGATTTGGTCGGATATCGCAAATTCTCTAAGGTAAAGTGTAATACGCCCTAAATACGCTCAGGGATCGCGGATTTCCTAAGCTCAAAAGCGATACACCTTTGATTTACTCAGGTATCGCAGATTCTCTGAGGTGAAGTGCGATACACCTTTACGCCTTGGATACGCTCAGCGATCACGGATTTCCTACGGTGAAATGCGATGCACCGTTACTTTACTTAGATATCGCAGATTTCCTGAGGTAAAGTGCGATACGCCTTGGATACGCTCAGGTCTCGCAGATACTTTGAGATGAAGCGCAACAAAACACTTGTACTACTCTTGCAAATATCTTGAGATCAAGTGCGATAGGCTTTCGATTTTCTCATCAATTGCAGATCTCTGAGGTGAAATGCGATACTTCTTGAATTATTAGCTCAGGCAAATTTCCAGAGGTAAAATGTAATACGCTCTTTATTTACTCAGGTATCGTAGATTCCCTGAGATGAAGTGCAATACGCCTTATGCTGTGCTATCGTATTTTACCTGGGGAGATCAGCGATATGCATAAACCCTAAAATGCAAGATTATTGTACCGAACGCAGCGAAGTTTCAGACGTGATTTAGAATGCCGAGTCACGATACAGGAAAGTCGTATTAAAATAATTCGGTGTTTTAATATTAATTTGTCATGACAGACAAAGTCGAGACTCATGTGCCGAAGGGATTATCTATGTAATTATTAATTAATTAATAATTAATTAATTATCTATGTAAAAAAATGTGGAGAGTTTAATTTGGCCATCAATAATAACCAAACAACATTATTTCATTGAAATCCAATTTTCATTTCGGAAATGGTTGATTTTACGTTAATTTTTATGGCACCATGAGATTCCTCGTCAAATTTGACCTACTTGGAGGGCCTTTCAGCATGATTTGATTTCGAGAAAATAGTTTCAAGGGGGAGTAAACTTTATGCTAACTTCAAAATTCAAAGTCAATTGAACCACTTGACAGGCGCCTTATTTCGAGAAAATGTCAATAGTCCGCATTGCTTCCAAATTTGTTTCATGTTTGAAGTAAAACAAATTTTTACTTAGATAGACAATATTTTTAAAAAAATTTTTATAAAATAAATACAAAAATTATGTATCATTTCAATCCCCTTCCAAATACTTAAACCTAATTATGAATCTTGTGCAGCAAATCAACTTGAAAAATTGATTATTCATGCTGACCGAACATAGAGTTAGTGAACATTGGGGAAAATACAATGCACCCAGAGTGAATGAAGTTGCTGCTCTACTAGTTAACCAAGAACAATATCCTAATACATTGTTCTACATCATTAATAGGGATAATTGGAGCAATTTTCTGAGCTCCACCAATTGCACGACTTCTTGCCATATTCTTTTCTACTTGCTCTTAAAGAAAGTACAAATTCTTGATACACTACTTTATAGTGTTCGAAACTGATCTGTTTATTGCATGCAATTCTATTGTTATAAATTTATGTTGTAAATTAATAGCATAAATTACCTGTTTTATCATAAGAACTTATTAAATGTATTAATTGTTAATATGGTGGTGTAAATGATCACAGAGCATTTCCTTTATTTGCTAACGCTTAAAAAATTGCTGCGTACTAAAAATTACATTCACCTACGAAATACACTAAATAATAACAATAGTAACATTGAACCCACCACTATTACATAGATAGTAATTTGACTTTCCACATTTACTGGCTCACCACAATTTATGCATAAAAAAACTTAAGATGCAATGGCGTACGTACGTGCATTGAAGAGTCCACGTCAATTCATTACTTTCACATGTAATCTTCAGTTATTAAAAATAAAAAATAAATCACACAATAATTAAAAACCTTCAGACTGACATGACATTGTTTTAAGGGTTTTTCACTTGAAACAAAGAAAACTTATGGATGTTTTCGCAAATAAAACAATGTAAGGTAAAATTAATGCTTGCATCAACAGTGTCAAATGGCAAGAATGAGCCCTACCTTACGTGCCTATACTTTTATGGTTAAAAATAAAGATTAAGCCTGATAAAATGGATAACATCAGTTAAGCTAATTTATCAGATCCTTAACAATACCCCTTGCTGTTTACAATTAAAAGTATAATTTCTGGGCCTTGCCGCAAGTTTTACATGGCTTTACCATATGTTCCGCTTGGTTGAGTTCTAAAAAATTATGTGTAAAGAAGTGTCCCGCCACATTGAGAGAAAGATGTAATCAACGTGAAGCCAGTGAACATGGCAGTCTGGAATAAAAGGTTTGATATCGTTCAGGACTGGAAGCTATAAAAAAATAGATATAAAGCAGGGAAGAAATAATTTTCTCGCAGTCAGTAGGCCACAGAGATACTCACAAAAAACCAGCGTTGTCATGGCGGTAGCAAAAACAAAATTTTGTTTATTCAAAAAGTAAACATGGTTGCTTTGTTCAGAGCGACTAAGTCCATTGTCAACATCATACATGTTCAATATTTAATTTAAAATGAAATCACTTTGAAGTCGTATCTTTCTGTTTTTACTTTTTCTTGTTCTCAGAGCAAACGCTTGCTAACTTATAGAATGTATGCATAACAGAATGATATAAAATAGTATCCTCAAAAATTTGTAGAAGTGGTGAAAACTGAAGATGACGGCTATCCTACCTATCCTAGACGGTCTGCAGATGGAGATCACAGTTATATAGTAATAATTTGTGGTAAAAATGTCCCAATCAATGACCTTTGGGTTATACCATTCTCTTTCATCTTATCTCAATATCTTAATATTAATATTGATATAAAAGTTTGGCATTTAATGTAAGCAATTAAATATATTTGCAAATACATCAACAAAGACAAAGATTGTGCTACTTTTACAGTTTAAAATAGTGACAACATTTTTAACTATGATAATAAGAGATAAATTTATATTAATCAGCAAAGTATTTCATAAGCTCTTAAATATTCGAGAAAAATAGCGTGGACTGCGTTTTGTAAGCTTTGCATAAAGCAAAGTATGACAATTTTCTACAAACGGTAGATGTAACTATTGTTACTTTTACGGCGATTTTTCAGTCCAACGCCTTGCTCATATGGTATGTAAAAATATTAAAATTTACTCTAATTTATTGATGAGTAAGTATTAAATGCAAGTAATTGAATTTATCGACAGTTTCCATACAATATGATATTGCCAAGGCAACTCGACTTTTTCAGTTAAAATTTTTTTTAATTGCTATGTATGACAATTATCTAAAATGGTAGTTTTAACTGAAAGAATCAAGTTGCCTTGGCAATATCGTATTTGATGGAAACTGTCGATAAATTCAATTACTCGCATTTATTTCAATAAATTAGAGTAAATTCTGATATTTTTACGTACTATATGAGCACGGCATTGGACTAAAAAAATTGCCGAAAAAAGGATAAAATGTAGCAACTGCGAAGAGGAGCCACCAAAACCTCGATGGCGAAATTGGTAACGCACTTTCCCGGTAAGAAAAGAGTTCCAGGTTCAAGTCCTGATGAAGGTGGCACTTTTTTTTCAATTTCTACGTATGACAATTTTCTACAACGGGTGGTTTTAACTAAAAAATTAAAACAACAAACCAGGGGGTATTAATGGGTCATGGGACCCACGGTAAGAACGAAGTTCTTTAAACATGAGATGAGTATAGACACAATTTCTCAGGTAACAAGGGGATCGCCAGACCCACAAGAAGAACGAAGCTCTGTAAACTTTAGTACTGCATTCATGTTGTTTACTAAAACAAAAACTTAAAAAACGGATAAAAAAAAAAAGTAGCTTACTACTCACGATGGTTGAACTTCGTGAGAACGTCGTGCATAAATACAGTACTAACAAAGTTCAACCATCGTGAGTAGTAAGCTACTTATTGTTTTTTTTTTTTTCATTCGTTTTTTAAGTTTTTGTTTTAGTAAGCAACATGAATGCAGTACTAACGTTTACAGAGCTTCGTTCTTCCTTTGGGTCTGGCGATCCCCTTGTTACCTGAGAAATTGTGTCTATACTCATCGCATGTTTAAAGAACTTTGTTCTTACCGTGGGTCCCATGACCCATTAATACCCCCTGGTTTGTTGTTTTAATTTCCTTTATAATTTTTTCCTTTTTTATTTTTTTTCAATTTCTTGTTTTATTTTTTTCTTTGTTTCTTAATTTATTTTTTTTTTTTTTTTCATTTCTTGTTTTGTTTTTTTTCATATTTCATTTTATGACATTTTTTTTCATTTTTTTGTATTTCCTTTATTTAAATTTTTTTTTATTTTCATATTTAATCTTTTTTTTTTCATTCCCTTTTTTATTTTATTTTTTTTCATTCCATTGTATTTATTCATGTCTTTTGTAATTTTATTTCATTTTATTTTCATATTTCATTTCATTAATTTTTTTTGAAATTTTTTTTTTCACTTATTTTTTTGCGATTTTATAGCTCATTAATGCAATATTTGTTCAATTTTATATAATTACTCAATGACATTGTGCATTTATTTGTTCATCCAATTCAAAATAAGTGCCTTTAAAAACCATTAAAATGATATGAAACTTGAAATATATTTATATAATGATCTTACATAATTCATTTATCATTGATTTAATAAATTACTTTATTTATATAATTATGTGGAAATGTAACATAATTTGGTTGTAGAATTTGAAATAATCGCCTTAAAAAACCTTTGATACGTTCTTCAGTTCTTCAGCTGTTTTATTGAATTATACGTGAATTAGTGAATTTCTCGATTGCTTTTTTGACTCATGATACATGGATAAAAAAAAAGGTTATGTTTTAATTATCTGTTATCTTATTTTTCTCTTAGAGCTCCAAGTTATGTCGCTGAATGTGGGCTTGATTATTTGTGAGAAACGGTAAAATAAGGCGGCAAAGTTTTTTTTTAAATTAAAATATGTTAAAAGTGGCCTTTGGTGGTAGGTGACTTTGAACAAGGAGGGTGTAGTTAAACGTAACCGCTGTCACTTCGGGAGAGCCAAGTCGTCCCTTCGTGGACGAACGATGATGGTGGTATCGCCTTGACGTCGTAGGAGCAGTGAGTACGCTGGCTTCGTCAAAGTTTAGAGCGTTGAAGGAGGGTAATGTCAGAGCCGTAATTTTTTACGACCTAGTTGACCTTGTTGGAGTTTTCGATGTTACCTTGAAGATCGTCCCGATGTTAAGAGATTTCTGGGTCTTAGACCATATGCAATTTATATATTCTTGTGAGGCGTGAGAGAGAGATAGGAGGGGCGTATGGTGAGGTTTAAAGAAAGTAATAGAGTGGTTTAGTGTACAGTGATTTTTATTGAATATGTACTTTACTACTACCACTGCTTCGTATACTTTAATTATACCAAGTGAGTGATTCATGCATTACACGTATATGCATGATCTGAGGTGATGTCGATGGTCGTCATGCAGTCCTTCTTATATACTTTACGTTGCCTTTTTACTTGCGATGTTTACTAAAGACCAGTAGTTGCCACCTGGCGAGCGGTAGACTGTACTATTAAGTGCAAAGTTTGAAGTCGGAGCTGCGCGCGATATTTCAAAATTCAAATTTATGTAAAACGATCGAATTTAAAGAAAAATAGTTATTTTAATATATAATAATAATTAAAACAATACCCCTGACGGTAACAAATAGTACTTTTTTTAGTAATTTTTGTTAATTAATAAGTTACTTCAAAGTATCTTATTATTAGGGTAAAAGGTTTTTATTTCCTTTCTATTATCTATGATTTATATTTATCATAAAAACTAAACTTTTTATGTTTAACTCGTCTACAAAAATCAGAATAACGGTACAAGTATCAACTTATCACTGGTAAAAAAAAATTATAAAATTTATCGCTGATAGTTCGTTTGTTTATTACAAGTCCGTAATCAGATACTAAAAAAAATGTCCAGGTTTAAAGCGCACGAAATTTAGAGATAGAACGATAGTATATTGATGTATTCGAGACATTAAAATTTTTGTGTGTATTCAAAATTTGCCGCTGAGTGAGTAGCCTACTTTATGATTCGTATTATCTGACTAATATATAAAACAAACTCGCTAACACCTTTGTAGTTTCTAACCGCGAGAACTTCTAAACCGGTTTTACTGAAATTTTGCATACCGATTCTTGACACTTCCTAGATGGTTTTAGCATAGTTTTTTTCTTGAAAATTTTAATAACAATAGCAATAAATAAGCTCAAAGCTTAGTAAAAGTACGCCAGCTTCTTACTTAAGTTCGGTTTTTTTCACTAGGAGGCGTTGACACAAAATCGAAGCTACCTGCAATATAATTAAATAAGTGTAGTTATAATGCGCCGAAGCGTCTCAAAAATTTCTGCCATCGACTACCGTCAGTTCATCGAGCAGCATCAAGAATATATAGATGATAGTCGTGCAGCTGGGTATCCCGGTTATCGACAACACTCTTCTCCAATGAGCAAGTGACCTAGCTCTACTTCCACCTTGATCCTTTAGGATTGACATGTACCAATGATAAATAATACTTCAAACCAATAACGTTTCCGGTGAAATCCCGAAGGACGTGTCTAGCCAGAGCACAACCTGCTCTAACACTTGAGAGTTATGTGGCCGTTCCACCACATAGCCTGGCGCCGTCAAAGAATTTTTTACAACTAATGTAAGCCAGAAAAGGCAGCCCTGAGGACCATGGACAGCCTCAACGGCTTCCGTCTCAGTGGTCGTCCCAATGGCATACCTGCAGAGAAGATATTATCTAGGCCCACTTTCCCAACTAACGATGAGTGGTCAGTTATCCGGGGAACGACCTAAGGACAAAATATTTTGCATCGTTCATTTCATTTGGTCAGCAGCATACTTCTCTCCTGTACGGTCTCCGTACACAGAGACTCTAATGATAAGAGTCAAGTGACCCGTAGCCATCCTTTCATCATTGAGAATAATAAGGAATCACTGGAAATTTCACCATTGGCCCTTTTCAGAGACATTATAAGTATTTACGTTCCCTACTTACCCATCAATCTCATCAGTTCTTTTAAGGGTCACCTAAGTTCAAACTACCATACCAAAAAATACATTTTTACTACCATTTCCAGAAGCGAGTTGTCAATTAAAAGACTATGTTTAACTAAAGACGGCCACTATTAAACCAAGTCAGTCATTCACTGGCAGTCGTCACAAGCGGAGTTATTCTTCACAAGGTTGGGAACCCCAGTGACCGTCGACCCTATATTACCCTTTCGGCTCTAAGCATTTAACCAGGAATCACCAATCCCCTTGGAGGTCTGTGCTGGGCGAACCTAGCAGCTATAAAGAGAAAAAAAACTTGAGCCAACGGGACAGTCTTCAACGGGCAAGCATCACGAACCAATCTCCCTATTTTAAATCACGAAAAAACAACTGAGTCTGCAAAAAAAAGGTGCTTTAAAGACCAACGTCTTCGACGTTATACCAGGAGACGTAGGAAAAAATCTCTACAACTAGCTCCGAAGCTTCTGACTTAGTAATTTTTTTCCTGATCAGACTAGGGCTTTGACAGTAGGCCAGAGAAAATTACTCTGAGGTATCCAAGCAGTCACAATTGCTGTTAATTTCAGTCAAGAAAGAGTTTACTTAAGAAGCTCACTGGTCTTTTTTAGGGCCATCGGACGTTGAACTCTCTAGCCAACAAATATATTAGAACTCAACAAAGTTGACAGAGAACTACCTTTAGGGGTCACAAAAGACTTAAGCATGCCTAAAGTCGCAAGAGAGTGAATTGGAAGGAAAACCTTAAATGTATCGAATGAATACAATTTTAGGCGTCAAGAAACTGACGCAGGAAATTTATCGAGATTTGAACAGCAGCGTTAAAATCGACATATAAAGAATCAGTTAGTTAAGAGATTGGCTTCCCATCGCACACTCACAGTCAACTCTTAAATCTTTCAGATTTTTAAATAAATAGAAAATGTATTTGTATTTTTTTGGCGATAAAAAATGTTGAGATTAAGCTTTAGGACTTTTTTGCTCTAGTAATAAAGTTGTGAGATAAGAGAAAAAAATTTTTTTTTCATATATATTTTTTGGAAGTTTTTAATCTTGACAGCTTCAAAAAATAATTCTTTTTGTAAATTATACGAAATAAACTGCAAATCAACGGCCCCGTATGTCCAATGATTATTTTATGCATAACAAATGAACGGTACTTTTCTGCATGGTTATTATTTTTTATTGTTTTTTTTTTTTTACAGCTTGTTATCTGACCAAATAAACTATATGGATTTTGAACAAATATGTTTTTAATAAGAAGATTTGTGTTCTGAGAGGTATCAGAAATAGATGTAAAATTTATAACTGAAAACGTTTCACATAACATGTCAACACCCTATGGTGCTCAACATAGTAAGTCTCGGTCGAAGCCGAGACGGGGGCTGCTAGTTGATTATATGGAACGATTTCACTATGAGAGATTCATCTACCCCTCTATCTTCTTCTGAGGCATTGTTGTTTTCTACCATAGTCCGCTCATCTGTATGCCACAGTAAAATTCTATTCAAATAAAACGTCCAATGACAGTTGGTAAATAATTAAAAACAACGTCCAATGGTGGTACTGTCATATTTTGAATTTATTAAAAAACAAAACGACGTTTCGGCCGTTTGGACAACGTCCTGGCCCTCATCAGGTACAAAAATCTATGAGTAACAAAATTCTTTGCAATACAAATTTAAGTAAAATATAATAAACGCAAATTAAGTTACATGTATAACATACCTCTGACTCTTACGAAAGGGATGTAAAATCGTAATGTAGTCAGAGTTTCAAGCTAAGTTGCATTTATACCCTGCACATATACAAATGACATAGTACACGCACGTAATACAATCGAATAAGAATCGCAAGCAGTTCCTTGAGACGCACATAAGCAGTTCATGTTTTCCTAAAAATATGAATGAAAGGGGTCCTCGAATCATGTATATAAAGTTAGTCACCTTTCTTAATTGACATAACGAGAGACCTATAACAATCTTTCAATTTTTCTGTATCTTGTTGTCTATTAATATTATTATTAAAGTAATGTATATTTAACATTTCGGAAAAAAGGCGCTTTTTGTAATTTTGTTCTATGTCTAAAATTTTAATATTATCAAAATTAAAATTATGTGTAAATTCAATGCTATGTTGTGATAGTACCGATGTATTCTTTTTTTTCTCGATGCCTCTTTTGTGTTCTGTCATTCTTAACTTTACAGCTCTCGATGTTTAACCAACATAACAGCAGTTGCAATTCGCACATGGTATGAGGTAAACAACATTTTTTTTTTTTTTTTTTTTCATCGAGTGGCTCAGTTACATCTTTTCCAAGTAAAAAGATCGATTTTAGTTTATTGTTTAAACTGTATATAAAACCAATGTAAAGCTTCTTACAATAATATTTAATATGACTATGCAAGTGGGGAATACACGGTATTGGTAAGATTAATTTATAATTATTTTTATTTCTGTTGCTATTGTCGATCATATTCATGTTTTTCAAGGTATTTAATCTTTTATTCAGAAATTTGTCAATAAATCTTGGAGGATAGTTGTTAGCTAATAAAAATTTATTAATCAATTTTAAATTATAATTATGAAATTGTGTGTCTGCTAATTTAATAGAAAAGTCTACTAGTGTGTAAATGATACCTATTTTATGTTGTATTGGATGGTGGGAAAGAAAATTCAAGTATCGGCCTGAGTGTGTGGGTTTTTGGTGCCAATTAGTTAGTAATGTGTTATTTTTTTGAATAATAATCTCTAAATCTAAGAAACTGATGCTGTTGTTATTGTTACATGTCTCAACAGTGAATTGTAATTCAGGACAATAGCTATTAAAAATGTTTTTGGTATAGTTGATATATTTAGTAGGCACGCATATGAGGATATCATCCACATACCGTACGTACAATGTAACATCAAAACATAACTTATCTAAACATGAAATTTCGAGTAAACGCATTACGAGATCACACATTACTGGACTACAGGGACTGCCCATTGGAGAGCCAAAAGCTTGTTTGTAAAATTTTTTGTTAAATTGAAAAAAAGTTAAATTCAATACCAATGACACTCCTAAGCAAAATTCATTTAAAGAAACATTGATCTTATTATTCAAGAATTTCCAAAACTGTTTTATTGCACTTGTGATTAAGGTTTCACTAGTATTAGTGAATAAACTAACTACATTTAGACTAATAAGAGCGTAACCAGGTGGAATGATATTTTCTTTCAATTTATTTTTAATTCATAGCTATTTTTTATGTGTGATTTTGCCAGCAGAATATTTTTAATCAAAAAATCAGAAAGAAATTTAGAAAAACTATATGTGGGTGAATTCAATGTTGAGACGATGATACGGATAGGAAAGTCTTTTTTGTGTATTTTTATGAATCCATAGCATTTAGATAAGTCTTTTTTATGAATATCTTTATCAAATTTACTTAATTCATCAAATTCATCAAAAACACCGTATTTATCCCACTTGCTTACAAAATTCTTAGTATCTTTTATTAATTGGTATAAAGGATTTTTTTCTATTTGTAAATAATATTTATCATCACTTAACAATTTTTCTACTTTATTAATGTAAGTTTCTTTTTCAATGACAACAGTGGCATTACCTTTGTCTGCTTTAGTAATTAAAATGTGTTCATTATTTTTAAGGAAGGCTCGTGTTCGCTTTAAATTGTCTTGGAGAACTCCATCATTTAAAGAAAGACGAGTAGATACATTATGTTTATTGTTATTGATAATGTTGAGAAGTTCCTTTCTAACAGTCTCAAATTCTTCAGAATATTTAAGTGAATGTTCAACATTCTTAAAAAGATGAAAATAATCAGATTTTTTGATATTAGAAACAAAATTAAATTTATCGTCTAATTCTAATATGCTTGATACACAATCTGGCAGCGGTGTATTAGAAAGGTTACGTAGCCAGTTTTCTTTTATTTTACTTGTGCCTTCATTGTTGACAATAATAAAAAAAAAAAAAAAAAAATGTTGTTTACCGTTATGTTGGTCAAACATCGAGAGCTGTAAAGTTAAGAATGACAGAACACAAAAGAGACATCGAGAAAAAAAAGAATACATCGGTACTATCACAACATAGCATTGAATTTACACATAATTTTAATTTTGATAATATTAAAATTTTAGACATAGAACAAAATTACAAAAAGCGCCTTTTTTCCGAAATGTTAAATATACATTACTCTAATAATAATATTAATAGACAACAAGATACAGAAAAATTGAAAGATTGTTATAGGTCTCTCGTTATGTCAATTAAGAAAGGTGACTAACTTTATATACATGATTCGAGGACCCCTTTCATTCATATTTTTAGGAAAACATGAACTGCTTATGTGCGTCTCAAGGAACTGCTTGCGATTCTTATTCGATTGTATTACGTGCGTGTACTATGTCATTTGTATATGTGCAGGGTATAAATGCAACTTAGCTTGAAACTCTGACTACATTACGATTTTACATCCCTTTCGTAAGAGTCAGAGGTATGTTATACATGTAACTTAATTTGCGTTTATTATATTTTACTTAAATTTGTATTGCAAAGAATTTTGTTACTCATAGATTTTTGTACCTGATGAGGGCCGGGACGTTGTCCAAACGGCCGAAACGTCGTTTTGTTTTTTAATAAATTCAAAATATGACAGTACCACCATTGGACGTTGTTTTTAATTCAGTAAAATTCTATGTTCCAGTAGCCTAATTATATGATATCCTAGTGATTGGGTCATATAAAAAATACCACTGAGTTATCCAGGAGAAAGTGACGGAGCGGAGTATAGAGCCCAAACCCTCCAGGCAGAAAGCCAGCGGTCTTAGCCACTGAGAACTTCCAATGCTGCACGAAATCTACGTACGATATGACATTATAGAAATACTTGCAGCGAATATTACACTGCTGGTAGCTTTGCTTGAATTTAAGAACACTCCTATCTCAACTATATAACGGAAAAATTTTCCTTGCAGCCAACTTTATGGTAAAAACATTTTCAGGCTAAAACTGAAACGGAAGAAATTTTTATCCTAATTTGAGCATTTATGCCTCGTTTTCGTTGTCATAACGATTTTCTCACATTAATTTCCCGGTAAAGCTGTAGAGTAGGATTTAATAATTTAAATTAAACAAATTAAAATACCTCAGGCATACCGGCAAAAATAGTTTATTTTCGATGGTTGAAAATTCGAGTATACAAATCTGATAAAAATAGTAGTGTGGTCACCAAGGCTTCGTCTGCCTTCTCCAACTTACCTTGTCGCGCTCCCACACAACTTGATGAATAAATATTTTAATAAGTTACACATAAAAAAATAAATGCATATTGTAACGAGAATATAAAGATATATAAAAATTGAATATTATCTAAAAGTTGTGAAAAAACAGAATCTATAGTTGTATCGCCCAAAGTAGTTAATTCATGTAGATCATTATTGATACGTAATTTTAAAAGATGTTGTAGAAATGTTAGTAATGGCCATGACGTGTCATCATGAAAGTTAATGCTTAAATTACCGAAAACGATCAATGGTAAGGTATGGAAGTTCTTTTGCAACACAGAAGAATCAATATCTGAATGTGGTAGCACTTTTGACGTGTCAACTGCACTGTTCTACACGCGCGCACGTACACACATGCATACACACACTTATTACTCTATCTGTCGCTCTCTCTCTCTATCTCTTTTTCTCTATGTCTCTCTCTCTCTCTTTGTATCACATACAGATATAAAAATAAAGTGCACTCCCCGTATAACCCTGTACTCTCTTGCTCCCATGAGTGCAAAAGAGACCGTTTCCGAGGGGCCCCACTAAACCCACGTTAATTGGGGGGCCCTTACGCAGCTTTCTCTCTTGTACGTGACATCATTGCAAAGTACAGAGTTAAATGGGGATAGCTAACTCCATTCTTATACGTCTCTGCTTTATTATTTTGCAGTCAGCTGCTTCTGCTGTACGCTGATATACATATACCCGATGCTTCATAATTTCCACTTCTGACCTGCGCTGCGCTGTTAAGACTATGCACGGCATTCTCCCACTCATACACCGTTGGCTCTGCTCGTGGAGCACGATCCGATACATCAACCTTGTAGTATACCTATGTATAGAGTAACACAAAATTGGCTTAAATTTACCCCTCTTGTAAAAAGGTCCAGGCCCCGCATAGGGTAAACGGGGGTAGTATCGCGGTTGCTCTAATTATCGTGGTATTCTCGAATAATGCGTGTATTTTAATTAAACTGATGGATTATGGCTAGTAAACACTTGAAATCATTAAATCAAATTATAGAGTAACTAATTCATTGAACTTTAGTTCTTTTTTTTTTTTTTTTCTTTGAAGGAGCGAGGAGGGGAAAATCTTCAGGGACACCCCAGCTATTCCGGCGGTAGTGTCGGATTCACCCGGTGTGCCTATCGACTAAAAACTAACCTCCCCGCATGGGACAGGTCCATAGGACCACTCCCCTAGAAGACAAAAGGGCATAAGAGAAGAGAGAAGAAGGAAAATAACGGAGAATTTTGGAGGCTCGTTCTCAAAGGGATGAGAGGAGGGGCACTTACGCATCTGGGCGAAGCTCGAAAATTGGCTTGCACCGGAATAGGAACTTTAGTTCCTAAATAGTCTTAAAAACTTTTCATTTGTATAACAAAAAATCACGTCCACAATAACTGGTGCACACATAACCTCTTTAACTATGATGGTATTATTGTGGACACCAGGTTGATTTAGGATTGAAATTGACCACAATAATATATGCACAATAATACGTGCACAATAATATATACAGGCCTGCAATAATACCAGCACTGACAACTGAACTTAAAAACCTTTTTTTAAATCGATATTCATAAGTTTATATAGTTATAAAAGTGAAATCCAATAGATTTTGAGCCCAACATTAATAAATGAAAAAAATCATAACGATTTGACGCACTTAACTTCTTAGACAATTGTTTAAAGCTAACCACCCAAAAAACCGCGATTATACCCTCGTTTACCCTAAGATGTTTTCACATCAACTATTTGCCCGAATTTGAGCTAAATTCACAATTTTGAGATGAAGTTTGTGCTCATGATTTTGTTGAGCATTCTATAATACGTGGCTACGATTGTAACCATGTAAATAATTTCGTTGACGTCAATCTTCCGAGGTTGGTTTCAGATTAACAATAAGTTTTTAATTGTATGATTAATAGTGTGTTAAACAATAGTGAAAAAATCTTCTTCTTGGATGCTCCTGCAGGCACCGAAAAAGCATTTGTAATCAATCTAATTTTGGCAAAAGCAGAATCTGCTAAAAAACTTTCCCTTGCTTATGCATTGTGAAATTTTGTGGCATTGACGCCACTCTCTTAAGTGGAGATAGAACAGCTAACAATGCTTTTAAGCTCTTATTACATGTTTTTTTTACTGAAGAAGATTTTATGGAAGCAATACGCAGAAATTTCTTGGTATCCAATGGTTTTCTATGTAAATTGCAACAATGTTAGAGATTAGGTAAGTGTAAGTGATTTCATAGAATAACAGCTTTGTAGTCAATATTTACTTTGTTTGGTTAAAATATCAGCTGTTATCTTTGGCATTCACTCAGCAAAGTTGTTTAAACACTTTAATAAAAATCATATTTCTTGTTCAGAAAAAAAGCTAGTGACACATACATGCTTTCATAACATGTATGGACTTTTGTTAATAAGGAAAAGATACGTATGGATTAACGGTTTTATGAACTTACCGTCAGCTTCGTATGTTTGCTTAAGTCTCTGTGCTTTGGCCAACAAGCGCTGGATGCGCTCTCTGCGATTTTCTCGCTGTTGTATGGCCAGTTTGATGCAGTTTTTCTGATTGTGCAGGGTAGCCTCACGGTCTAACCACAAGAAATAAGCCTCCTGTGCTTGACGGTAAGCCTCCTGTGCAAAAAAAATGCTTTTGTCGAAAAAAATCGAAAAGTTAAAAATGTTTAGTTAGTTATGATCAGTAAAAATTTTTTGATACGTTAGACATTTCTTGATTTCATTGTAGTAGAGTAAAACTTAACTTACAGATAACGGAAATATAAACGCAAGTCCTCAAAATGAAAGTTGTGAAGTATGAGCGTTAAGTTATATTTGCTGTTAAATTTTATACAAATCTTAAAAAAAGTGAGAACAACTAACGACTTTTTTAAACTTTACTTTTTCTGTATGGTAGTTTACCTTATTAATGAACACACGATTTAAGATTATTAGTTTTTGATGAAACATGATCAAAAACCAGTGGACAGTGGGTGCTTGGCTACCCAAGTAAGCAGTTATACTTCTATAAAATTACATGGCAGATAATATAATTATAAATGTAAATTTACCTTCTATGAGACAATACTATGTACGATGGTAGTGCAATTAGCATTTGAATGCGTATACCTACATAAGTTGGGTGTGGCTTCAATAAATAAATTAATGCTTGTTAACAAAACAATTGTAAACAACATATTTTGGCAAAATAAAACATAAACAACATGGAGGCTGGCCAGTACAAGATTAGGTACTTTAATCAAATCTTCCAATAGTTTTTAAGCAAATTCCTACTGCCTACGCTAATTACGTCTGTAATGTTATGCTCACGTTTATTACATACACTTACACACTTATTCCTAGTCCATATTTAGTATCCAATACATGATAGTATCTCAAAAATTAAGACAAACCATTCTGTAGTACCGCTTTGTTCAATAGTATAGTACTACATGCCAGTGAATGCCCTTTGATGCCCCCTTATGCCCCTTTAGGACGTTCATCACACATAGGTTTTTCTGAAAATATTATTCAAGCATTAAAAGCTTACTAGAAATACTATGAAAAATATCAGAATTGCAGATCGTTCAACTGTACCCTCTTTTACATGTTTAATTTTAAAGATTTGCAATTTAACATGTAACCTTATAGAGGAAAATCATTTAAAATTGCATTTACAAAATCTGTATAAGCACCCCGATTTTTGTTTGTATGAAAGATTACATTTAGATAAACCTGTTTTTCTTTCAAACAGATATATAATTTTCTTTTTTTTTTTATAACACAAAAAAAAGGGGTCAAGTATGCGTAAAAGCGTGTATGTAAGCTTTTCTAAATGAGAAAAACAATTTCCAGCGTTGCTGCAAATACTTGCACTCCTCCCACCTCTCAGAATTTTGTTCTTAATTTCAAAGGAAAAATTGAGAAAAAAGAAAATGTAATGAAAATCAATTATGGTATTTGTACAGTGTAGAAACTTTTTTGATTTATTTATGAAAAATCCAAAAAAATGTGAACAATTGTATGAACAATAATTTATTTGTTTTAAAAGTAAAAAATAAATAATAAATAAATGAAAGTTTGTTATTACATATTAAAGCTGGTCTGCTAATATTTATACTCATTCTGAAATTTTTGAAAAAAAACAAGTACCAAAAAAAATAAATTTTTCGCAAAAGTGTGCGGAAAATGGGTGTTTTCTGCACTGGTATTAGTGTGGAAAATCGATTTTCCCACATAGTGTGCGACAAAGGTGTGCGGCAAAGGTTTTTCCGCACAGTGTGCGGAAAAGGTGTGTGGCAAAGGTTTTTGTCGCACAGTGTGTGGAAAAAGTGTGCGGCAAAGGTTCTTGCCGCACAGTGTGCGGAAAAGGTGTGTGGAAAATGTTTTGCCACACACCGGAAAAAATTTTGCTACACACTGGAAATCAAAATTCAAACCTATTTTGTACCTATTTTCCTCACACATTGCAAAAAAACTTGTACGCAACTCGTGCGGGACAATTTCCCGCACTCGTGTGATAGACTCGCACTCGTGGCCGGTGACGGTAACTCGTACCTTGCGATCACACTCGTGCTACGCACTCGTGTGCTCAACTGGTACTCGTTCCCGTCAACTCCGGCACTCGTGTGAGTCAATCACTACTCGTGCGGGAAATCGTCTTTTCCGCACTTGTTACGTAAATAACTATTATTAAATAACTTATTTATTTAATGTTACATAAAACCAAATAAATAAATACACGATAAATGAAAATTTACATTAAAAATACGATACGAACTGTACGATAAAATGAAGTAATCGATTTCCATTGTTGAGCTGGCTTATATCAGAGTGAATATGGGGGTCCGCCCAGTATGCATGAGACCGTGGGTTCAAATCTCGTTAAAAAAAGTTTTTTTTTTTTTTTTTTTCCTCAAGAAATTAGTTACAAGAAAAAATGAGTAAAATTTAAAATGTGTGGAGTGATGTTCTGCGATGTGGAGTGATGATGTTGTATGGCATGTTGTGGTGGGATAGTGTTGTGTGGTGTAGTGTGGTGGGATGATGTTGGATGTTGGGTGACGTAGGGGGACCGGAAGTACGTTACGAGGGGCTAGGTAAAGGGGGGAATCAAGCAAAATCCACTTCCATTAAACTTTTTCTCGAAGTCACCAATCTGAAATCGTTGATTTACTCTGTAGGGCAGAACGCGCTTATAAAAGTATAACCTCAAAAGTTAGTACTAGAATAGAATTATTAATTAACCCTTCGAAAGCGTCCTTGGGCTCAGTAATCACCCTGACCAGATGCAAGTCAATGATTAACAGTAAATTTTCTACCAAGGGTGTAACAAAAATTCCACGTAAGAAAAATGCCTAAGACAGAACAGACGCATTTTTAATACTTTAGAGCAATTGAATGTTATTTGGCAAACAATAGATTTCTTTTAAAAATTTTTTTATTTATATGGACAGTTTTAATAGCAAAATTGAAGCAAAAGCTATTGACTCGTATTTATTTAGTGCTCATAAGCGTTGATTTATAAGGTTCGAAGGCACAAGTATAAGGAATTTAGAAATAGTTTTACTGGTTATCTCACAAGCCAATCACAACCATGAATATTTATCAAACAACTACAGAACGACCTCATTGTATGAGTTATTAATAGCCGTATTTCATTGTTATTACAAGTGATTTTTTTCATGCACATCATTAAGAGTAAAATTTTTCGTTAGTCCCACACCTTACCCTTGTTATGTTTCTACTTTTTATAATCGAATATGTGTAATCATATCTAGGTATAGAAATTATCTTAATTTGCTCACGTAAAATTATGTAGGAATTTTCGTTGAAGGATCTTGGGTGAGCATATTTAAATATATAAACTGTTGTAGTGTGTATATATTATTTTATTTTTGCTACGTTTCGTCCTAGTTTCTCGGACCTCATCAGGCAACTAAAAATTAATACATATGCACATATAAAACCATAAATCAAAAAAAGGGGGTTTTACAGAGAACGGATGCACAACTTAAAATTACCTGATGGAGATTAAACTTAAAACATTAAATAGTAGCCGAATGTAACTCGTGTGAAACAGACGGCAGTTAGCACCCTACTGATCTAGTATACACACTATGTAGAAGGAACGAACGCAAAAATAATACGAATACGAAGCAGTAAGAAAGAGAGAGTTATGTGTACAATGCATTATTAAGAAGACGTTATGAATATTTGTATACCAAATATATATATATATATATATATATATATATAATAGAAAGGTAGTATAACTAAAATTGTCTGTACTGATCAAAATTATTTTTCTGAGTTTCTTATTTTCGAGAAAATCGGATTGTATATTTTACTGAGATATTGGATATCTTCGCGTTTGTTGATAGTATTTTTTGTTAAATTGATGTGAATAATTTCTGAATAAATATGTTTTTTGTAAATAGATTCTTTGTCAAGAATTTCAACATTCTTCCAATCAAACTTATGTTTATGACACTGCATGTGCTTATTTATTACGGATTCTGGATCAGATCCACGTTTATGTTCATTTATTCTCTCTTCTGCTTCCCTTTTGGTCTCTCCAACATATTTTGCAGGACAATTTTCGCAACTTATTCGATACACAACGCCCGTATTTTTGAGGGTTGGAGTGGAATCCTTACCCAACTTTATAAATTTATTGAAACTTCTCGACACTTTTGGTATTATTATTAAATTATAATTTTTATACAAATGACTAAATTTTGAAAATATTTTTTGGTTGATGAAAGAAATAGTTATTGTATTATAGTTTATTTGTGGTGTGTGATTTGTCTGTGAGTTATTATTGTTATTGCTGGTGTTGTTACTGTTGGTATTGTTGTTGTGGATGTTGTTGTTCTTACGTTTAAAGTATCGAGATCTTATCAACTTTTCGAAAAAACTTGGAGGATAAGAATCCTTACGCAATAGTCCTCTTACAACATCAAGGTTAGATGTGTGAAATCTACGATGAGACAAGAAAACGGCTCTGTCTACTAAGTTACAAACCATGTTTCTCCTTAAAGATATTGGGTGATTAGATTTAAAATTTAAGAAACGACCCGAGGCCAAAGGCTTGGAAAACCAATTTGTAATGATTTTGTTGTCTTCTATTGTTAATGTTATTTATAAAAAATTGATGCTACTGTTTATAGAAAGTTCAGGTGTGAAATTCAAAACTTAATTGTAGTTATTAAAAAGCTGTAATACTTTATCTATTTGGTCGGACTTGAAACACATTATAGTGTCATCCACATATCTGTAATAGAAAAGTGGTTCAATGTTGAAATCTTTTTTTTATAAATCCAAGTAGTCAACCTCCAGGTCGTTCATAACCATATCAGCAAACATTGGTGACACAGGAGAGCCCATCGGTGTGCCAAACGTTTGCTGATAGAACTTGTTATACAATATTCATACGGTATACAAATATTCATAACGTCTTCTCAATAATGTATTGTACACATAACTCTCTCTTCCTTACTGCTTCGTATTCGTATTATCTTTGCGTTCATTCATTCTACATAGTGCGTATACTAGATCAGTAGGGTGCTGACTGCCGTCTGTTTCACACGAGTTACATTCGGCTACTATTTAATGTTTTAAGTTTAATCTCCATCAGGTAATTTTAAGTTGTGCGTCCGTTCTCTGTAAAAACCCCCTTTTTTTGATTTATGATTATATATGTGCATATGTGTTAATTTTTAGTTGCCTGATGAGGTCTGAAAAACTCGGCGAAACGTAGAAAAAATAAAAAAATATATACACACTACAACAGCTTGTATATTTTAATATGCTTACCCAAGATCCTTCAACGAAAATCCCTATGTAATCATATCTGTTTGGAAGTTAAAATATTATTTTAACAGTTAACGGGCATCAGTGAGCTTACAAGAGTGCTTGAAACTGTCTGTTTTTGATTCATGTACGTATTCATAGCATAAGCACTAATCAAATTTTGATTTACTTGGCTCAAGTATCAAAAGTATAACTAATTTATATTATTATTTACCAGCAGGACAAGTACATGTCACCCACACCCTCATATATAATACATAGACACGTATGTTTATAGCATGCTAGGTATTGGCTCCGTGCACAAAGTTGTGGGGGATAGCTGGCGCTAGCTGTCACTTTAAAACGGAGTTTTATAAAAACGGAGGTATAGTGTCGCTGGTGACTGCCATGAATACTATTTGCTTCCATAAAATTTAACATGGGTTGGGGGTATGAAATAAGGGCAGCACGGTGTATGCACGGAGCCAATAGTTACGTACTATATTTGTGTTAAATAATTATGTAAATCAGTAAAGCAAAGTGTGAGATCCCAAGACATCCGAAAAAAAACAAAGATACTCCACAGCTCATTAGTATCTTATGTGCGATACTCATAAAAGTGTAACTGATAGCGCACAACCAAAACTTATCATCACTCACTCTGTGCTTATAAATACTCCATTTGACCACTTTCATAATGTAATCTTAATTTTTCACTAGGCAACTGTCATTGCATATATTGCATTGAATTTTGAACATAGATGCATTCTCAAACTATATCATAGATTTAATAGCATGAATTGACATTCTATTAATCATGTAGTTCTTTAAATAAATAAAATTAAATTGTGACTTCTGAAACCACCAACAGAAGAAAAAATTCAGTAACGGTCTGATACTAAATTTGATGTTATGAATGTTAATTTTGTTTGAATACTTTTTTGGGCTTATGTTGTGATTTTCTTCAGTTCTCTTTACTCTCTTATGTAATTGGTTTCCTAAAACGTGCACTCTAGTAGCAGAAATATAGTTACGATCTCACTTCCTCTAAACATATGATATCTCTATGAGTACAGCATATATGGCCACTATGTAGTCTTTTTACATATGTAACCAGACTGCTGTGACAGTCGTCATGTATCAAATTAAGCGAAACTTAATACTTCTACATTAAATGTACCTATGTTACCATTATTTAAGCTATTGCATACGCAATCATCACGCTTCTCTGACAATTCTTTACTTGATACATAAACATCCAGATAAAGAATATATAATATTAACAAGTCTCTGCAGTGAGAGTTCTTTGTACTCGACTTACTATACCAGGCTGTACTTGCATGCTCCCAAACATTGAGTCTTAAATTGATACCAGTTGACTGTGCACTGCTTTAATTACCTAAGGTTGAGAATGGTATAAGTGTTTGTGATTGTGTTAGCTGCATTGTATTATCGACTATAGTTATACGTACATGATCAGTTGTTCTAAGAAGGTAACCAGGGTGAGCCAGGCGTAGAAGTTTTTTTAAACATTGCACTTTAAGAACACGTTAACTTTAAAAAGGTGAAAATGTTTGTCTCTTAGTGATAAGCTTTGCCACGTGAGCTTCTTGCTATGCTACCCGTGGTCTGCATACCTACGTGTAAAAATAAGATGTACACCTTTGACTTGATCATTAGTTTTATGAAATTAGTAATGGTAGATTGTTGCATGACTATCAAATCAATAATTATAAACAAATTTTGTAACAAATCAGAGAACAAATTTATTTCGGTAGAACAAATTTGATTTTCTTATTTCTGGGTTCGATGGAAATAAAAATAACATTTTAGAACTTCTCCCTATGTGATGGCAGGTTTAAAAATGAATTAAAAAATTCGAAGAATCATAATTCATTTTAAGCTACACAGGACTAATATTTTTGTGAAAAATTACAGACATAGTATTTGTTAATTTTATACAGGTACTAAGATTTAATTGTGAATGAATTGCAGTTTGAAACCGTAAAGTTCTCAAACTTATTTCGTTTCATTACATCTGCCACATTCATTGTACTTTGAAATTTTTTTCACTGATGTATTGATTTTAACACTATGCAGTGAGTGGATAAAAGATAATTTACTGTCACAGAATGAGGTAATATTATTGAGGTAACACTGTTTTTCAAGTTCCATACACATTTTCTTACAAGTGTAATTAGAAATGAATTATGTTTCCTTAAATTAACACATTTATTTTCAAACCTGCTGTCATCTAGAAAGGAACTTTGAACGATAATTCTTATTTCGAACCCAGAAAGGAATAATAAAAACAATTATTTACTACTGCAAAAAAAATTTTTTTTACTAACTGCAAATTTGTTTATAACTTTTGAACTGAAAGTCATGCAATAATCTATCATCAATGATTTTGTTAAACTAATAAAAATACTTCAGAAAAAGTTAAGTGGTATAGTTCCATTTTTTAAAAATCTTGCGAATTTCTTACTAAAAAAGTAATGATGTTCAGGGAAACATGGCAAAAGACATTTTTTGCCTAATATACGCCTAACAGTACCAATAAATTTTGTTCCCGAAATTGTATGATTTTTTAACTTGCCTATAAAGTTTGTAAATAATTATTGATGTGCAAATTTTACGGCAAGTGACCATCAAAAATCGTGTTTAGCAGGTCAAAATAAATTTAAAAAAACTTGGGTGGGACTATTTAAAAAAAAAAGACTACGGTTATCTGCCTGTGCCCATATTGCATGATAAAAACTAGTATATCAACGTCCAGACAATAGTATTTTACGGAAAGGAAGTTTTTTTTACTTTAAAAATCGAAGCATTAGCAATATTCAACGCTCAAAGATAAATGAAAATTTTATTTCACTGTGCAAAAAAAATTTTTCATTTACTTCCGTACATAAACCGTAACGTTCCTGTTAAAATATCCTGTAATGTTTTTAATTTACAGTATAATGGGCATTTTTATTAGAATAATTATAATAATCTCTTGAATTAACTTTCTGTATAAATAAAGTATGCCAAATGCATTTGGGATAAAGCAATACTGTGCAATAACCCTTTTGTTTTCGAGAAACTACTACTCAACACTTTCGCTGGTAGTTCTGAAGGAATTCTCACGATATCTAGTAGCAAGGGAGTTTCAGAAACAGACGAAGCAGCAGCAACCACACTACTATTTACTTCGTCATTTTTTATATTTTGACATCGTTAAAGTATAAGAAGACATGTTAGAATACATGACTGCCATGTCACATAATAAGTAATTAAAAGCTTAGAGCATTGTTTTAATCCATTTAAACTTAAGTTTGCATTATGAGTACCATTTAAGAATAAGAATACCAAGTATGATTTTTTTTTTAATGTACGAGTACAAGACAGTATAATTTGACAAGTGGCATATGAAAAGTGTACTGCACGAAGAAATGAAACAAAATGTGACCGTTTTGAATTTTGATTTTATAATTTTCGAAGGCTAACACATCATTAAGAAGAATATAATTTATTATTAAGGTATGAAGTGTTTTTAAATTCTTAAAAAGTATGAACTAAACATATTAACTTGATAAAAGCTCGTAGTTTTCATCACAGAAGCGCCATCGCTACTTGAGTTTCTTTGCAACTCAAAGGATCTGCAGAGCAGTGCCCCAAAGGTCTATAGTGTAGCTCTAATTAGATAGCGTATCTATAGTGAAAATTGTTTTTCCTACTGAGGGCACAGTAAATGTCCAAATGTTGTAAAAAATGACTCGAGGTAGGAGAATAATGTGTATATATACTTTTATAATCAATTTATAAAGTCGAATCAAAGTACCATTATTTTTGTACGTTTTAAAAAATATAGAAATAACTAGTTTCACGAAGAGAAAATTAAAAGTAAAATAAACAGATAGTCGTGCATGCCATACCAATCGCTCTAGAGATTACGTTCTGAGCTTCCAATTAATCTTCTTATTCATTATCTCTCTTCTCTCACAAACCTCCTTATTTTTTCATACCTTCTCTGTTTCTTAAGAATTAAAACCAGCCGAAAAAAATTAAAAATCAAATTAACGTATTATCGGGGAAATCCTACCTCCCCTGTGTAAAATTTGTAAATTTTGTACTTCAGCAAAATGTACCAACTCTCTCGCAGGTCTTAGCGAAATACTATTCGCTTTCGTACTTTAGACATACACACCTCCCATCTGTTCCTGGCAATACACGCAGGATCACACCTTTCCTCCATTGATTGCATGGTAAATTGCTATCTTATATAAGTACAATATCATCTTTCTTTAGTAATTCTTCTATAATTTGTAATAAGTTATTCTTCTTTGAAGCACCATTTCTTCTGTGGAATCAGTGTAGGAAGATCAATTCCAAATCTCTCTCAATCATCGATTTTAAAAACAATCTGCCTAGTGTTGAGCTACTCCCCAATATTTCCTTTAAAAACGTATCCGTTCATCGACACCACCAAATCTTATTTCACCTGAAGATGCCCCTATTAAAAAATGATTAGGTGTTAGCGCTTCTCAATCTCGATGGTAGATAGATACATGAGTTAGAGGCCGCGAATTGAACAAATGCTCAATCTCTGCTAAAAGCGTTAAGAATTTTTCTTTTGTCATGCACTGATCCTTTAATATAACGTCAAGAAAAATCTTTACAGAACGAATCAGTCTTTTCCACGTACCACACATATAAGAAGTACTTGGATGATCAAAGAAAATTCAATTTCTTTCTGTACTGTAAGTTCTGTTAACTTCTCAGTTTCTAATTCTTTCATAGCTTTTCTGAGCTCGACGCTCATCCCTTTAAAGTAATTTCTGTTATCGCAGTAAATTTCAAAAGGACGTCCCCAGCGAGCGATAAAATATTTCTGAGCCACATCTGCGGAATCAAGTGAATGGACCAGTTTAATATGGCATACTCGAGTCATCATGCAGGTAAATAATGTGCTATAGCATTTTTCTCGTCGTCTTCCTATTTAAATAGTCAACGGGCCAAAATAATCAAGTTGACAAAAAGAATAGGAACATAAACGATAACCTTATCTAGCAGACGGCAATGCTGCCATTATCGGGTTTGTTGGTTTTGCACGTAAGAGTTTAGAACTTATACATCGACTTACTAAGCTGCGTAAGCCCTTCCTCGTTCCTTGTATCCAAAACTTTTGTCTCAAATCGTCAATGACACTCTCATGATTAAAATGCGTTAATTTTTCGTGGTAAGATTTAATGATAAGCTGAGCGATAATATCTTAAGTGTCTAAAATAACCGGACACGATTATAAATTTAGTCAATTAAAATTTTCTGAGCGATTTTTCGTGCGTAAAATACTACACTCATTGAGATACTGATTCAAATTCAAAATTAGGCTACTTCTTCGAATTATATCAATATTTCTTCCATCAGTTCAATACCTGAGTGCTTCGATCCCATCAATGAAGGTTCTAGATTGACTGAAATTTATACATATTTCTTTTACTTGCTTTGATCAATTTAATAAAGAACATCTAACGTGATACACCCTGCATATTCCTTCATTAATATACGCTGTAACAAACGTAAGTCATTTCCAACAAGAACAACGCGAAAGATTTACCCACGGGTCTTCAATATAAATTTTGGCAATAATTCCCTTTATCTCGGATTTCATATTCTAAAATCAAAAGACTTTTTATTGCAAACCTCCCTCGGCTTCTGGTTTTTATCCTGACGTAAAAATTTCGGACCTACGAGTCATCTACTCCCCTTATTTAAAGCATTTGGTGTATAATGGGTGCCATCATCATCAGGATTTTCTTTCGTCAGTACCCATTCCCATTTTAATTCATAAGAGTTTTCACACATCTTACAAACATAACTCGTGACAAAGAGTTTAAAATCGTGGGGCTCTCTTTCGATCCATCTCAAAACAATTTTAGAATTTGTCCAAGACATTTGCCTTTTAATCTTAATATTATATTGAGAGCACATTAAATTTGCTACTCGCGTGAATAAAACTGCTGCTTCTAACTCAAGACTTGAAATAGTTGTTACTTTAATTGGAGCGACCCTGCTCTTTGCCCAAAATATTGCTGTACGGTACTTATCATCGGGTAGAAAGAACCTACAGTAAACAACTGTCACGTAAGCTTTGGAGCTAGCATTGAAGAAAATTTGTAACTCTGCGTCATTATATTGAAATTTTATTAAATTATAGCATCGATTTACTTAACAATTCTTCAAACTCCTAATATCCCGTAACCATTGGCTCCATTGTACAACTTCTGGCTCATGTATCTTTTCGTCCCAACTAATTTCACTTGACCATATGTTTTGCATTAGAATCTGCAATAGAACTGTAATTGGTGTTAAAAACTCGGCAGATCAAAAAAAGACATAATAATTTCCAAAAGTTCTTGTTTAGTTGAAATTTTCTTACCACTCAACAAGGAAGGTGTGATTTTGCTAATATTAATTTTGAAAGCTTATTTGTTCCTTAAATCAAGCCAATACAAACCTAACATTTTCTCTATATTTTAATCTTCCTCTACCGATATCAAGTTGCACGGGAGCACAACGCAGTAAACTTTAGAAAGCAAACGAAGCCTCGGTGATCACACTACTATTAACTTCAGATTTACCTATTGGATTTTTCAAATACCAAAAAAAAAAAGTATTTTTGCTAGTATGTCTGATGTATTTTAGTTTCATTCAGTCTTTTTAATCCTACTTCACAGTTGTATAAAAAAAAAAAAGTCAAAAAGTAATTAGAACAAAGAAAACGAGACATGTGTATTTCAAGATGCTTCAAAACAAGATTTTTCAGGCTTAGTCTCCGGAAAATGGTGTTATTTTTAAGTTAAGTTCAAGCAAAATTTTTCCAGTGTAAAATTTAGATAAGTGTGTTCATAGAATCAAGCAGAGCTTCCAAGAGTGTTATATTGGCTACAGTTACTTCCTAATTTCACAGTAGATAGCGTGCAGCGTCAGGAGTTCTCAGTGGCTAAGATGGTAGAGCGCTTGATTTCTGCCTGTAAAGTTCGGGTTCAAGAGTCTGCTCTGTCACTTCCTTCCAGGTAGCTAGGTGATCTTTTTAATATGACCTAATTAATACAATATCATATAAATGAGATAGTAGTATATAGAAACAACTACGCCTTAGAAGAGGGGGAAGGTCGATATGACTCTTTTATAGTAAAATCGTCCTCTAAATGTGTGTACGCAAATTTATGTGGCAAATCAGTGTCGAAAGTGTATAAGCATGTAAGATGTTCCCAACCATTTCAACAACGGCAGAAAAATTTTAAATATGAATATGAATGAAAACTTAAATTTCTAGAATACTTCAATATCCTATTATTCTTACCCTGAATTTTGTATGCCTTGAATGTAAACATCTGAATTTCAATATCTAAATTAAACTTTGTAATAAATAAACTAATAAATTTTTATTTCTTTTAATATACTTTTTTTTATCCACTTCAAATAAATTATGTAACACAGCTGTAACCGTATCGATATAATCTGATCAATTAGATATAAAACTCTAATTATTTCCCAGAGTGCCCTGATAACAAGCTGTAAACCTCAGCCTCATTTAACTCAGCGATGAGTTTTTTAGGTAGTAGTAAAAAAGTAGCATGAATTTTGTCGAGTCGTTAGAACCCTATAAAGTCAAACTAAATAAATATTAAGACAAAAACAAATTTTTAATTAAAAAATAGAATTTTGGCGTAATCCAAAGTTCTCAGTGATCTTGCCTGATCAAAAGGTCTGGTGCTTCTGAACAGTTTTTTATCAAAACGTCTATCATTATTTACAAATTTTAACCGATCAAAATCGTAAGCATTGCATACGTAGTAATAGATTTTTAACGACTAAAACTTATTTAAGGTTATTTATTCGTTTTTTCGTATCAATTTTAAAATCAACTTTTTCGCTAGCTAGAGCTAAAGTATTATTAATATCATCAACACAATTTAAAGCAATATTGGCAACTGTACATGGCAAACCCATTTCTTTTACGACTTTATTAAGGTTACCGTCGAACCTTCATCTAATATTGCAAAGGTTACTTTGGATTTTTTTAAACTAAAATTGCAAACCAGAACAATTTTTAATAATACTTTTGACTCCAGTCACAACAACGCTTGTGGACTCTCATTATTTCTACCTTCCTTTTTGCCTTTCAGTATATTACGCGTTCGTTTAAAATGATTATTTTTATCGGTATGCAATAATATATGATTATAATATTTACATAACTCGCAATTATTACTTTTACATGTTACTCGGTTCTGACATTGCTTTAAACAGTTAAAGCATAATGCTTCCGATCGAGCGATTCGCCAGCACTTCAACACCAGAGTGTTCTTAAACTTTTAGCAATCTGTAATTAAATGATCTCGTCTAAAATAATTAAAGAATTCACGTGTCTTATATTTTTTTTTTTAACTGCGTTACAAATCACTTTAGTATTCATGGCAAAAAAGGACAACCTCCTTTCTCACGAATGTCGCCGTTCATATTTCTCTATTTTCTCCGTTTTTTCTTGCATAGGATCACTCAACAGCTCTTTAATTACGCCAGCTGCTAAAGTTAATTCAGCTTCTTGAAACAGAATATCAGCCAATTCTTCAAGATTGGATTTTTGTTCTTTGATCGTTGCCTCAAAATGCACATAATCATGTATGATTAAACTTGGGATCTTTTTTATAACCATGTTTGCGAGATTTACACTGTATAAATAGCCTACATTATTTAAACTGTTAATTGCGTTAACAGCGTTTTATAAAGTTGATGTAGAATTGATAAGACTTACCTCATTGTGCTCTATTTGCAATAGATCTTTAATTCCGCTGATTATTTTTACTGAAATTATTCATAAATTTCTGAGCCGTATTCCAAGAGCCTTTATGATATCGTGAGAAGTACTAACACTTAAAAATAAGGCCTTAACAGAGCTTCTAGCATCTGCTTTCAAGCACTTAAGTAATTGCATTACATTCTCCTGATCTGTGTTATCTTCTAAATCTGTTAAACTATCATAAATTTCTTTCAATATTATCCAATCAAGTGAGTTGCCTTAAAGAAACGCTAAATTTCTTGATTAAAATACGCGACTTGTCAAACTTAAGATTGCGTTACTAATTTAACTTCCTCTAATAACTGACAATGTTTCTTTCATAACATCAAAAAATTGACTGGCATGCATCTTTCTTGATAAAATAAAATTCGGCTTACCACAATATGATTTATTTGTTAATGTTTCGTGTTTCTTGATTCAAAAATAAGGAAACGTTGATTTAATTACAAAAGAGTATATTCTTATTTCAATAAAAGATTACAATAAACGAAAAACAGGAGAATCAAAGCGCTCTGCCCTGTGTCGTGATCTGAAGTCGTGCGACAAAAAATAACAAAATAAAGATGGCCTGGCAGCGGTGTAACTATGCAACTGCTTGTTCTATTTTCAAATGGCAAAACGCCCATGATGACTATCATTATGTTGTGGCTCTTCATAGTGTTTCAAATCACCGAAGAGAGGTAAAACGGCCCCAAACACGGCATCCGTATTCGTGTACGTAGCCTAGGTCTCGGAATCCTGTATACCCTTTGACCGATGAAAATAGAATACTAGCAATTAAAAGGCAAAATAAATAAGTTTTAATATTGAAAAACGAACAGTGCAGAGTTAACAAAGAAAGAAGGTAACATTAACAAGTATACGTTGGTAATAGTTAATGCACTACAAAACCGCGGATCTTTGAGAATGTGCAAATTTTATTCAAGCTCTTTACAGATGATTTCATCGAAGTTTTCATTTGAAATCTCTGATGTACTTTCAGTGTTGGAGCTGGATGATTTTTTATCATCGGTTCTCTAAACTTCCCTTAAAGGTTACGTGGTGCGTAAATCCGCGTCGTGGCTAAAGTTGACGTCAGTAGTGGCTGCTTATTATGAATGTCAGTTTCGAAAACACTATTTGGATGGCATTAAAGGTCACAAGAAATCACGTGTCCACTATTTCTAAAGCTAGTGGTAAAGGTGGCACATCATAAGCACCAGCTTCCGGGAAAAACAATAATAAAAAGGGTGGGATCACACTGGCATCGATGCTGAAGCCGATAGCGGCGGCAGCGGTGCATCATCGCGTTATTGGTTTATAATAAGTATAATAATAAAGCAAGCGCCAATCCCCACACAACTCAGAGTGCTTCCTGGTCGTTTTAATTGTATATAAAGCATTGAATCATAACGCAAGCGTTAATCACCACACATCTTGGTTCGGTTACTAGTTGACTTATTTATATATCATTCAATGATAATAATGCAAGTGCCAATCACCACACAACCCGAGGTGCTTACTATTTAGCGTATTTACTTACAATCAGTATAATAATAACGCTATCGCAAATCACCACACAACATAAATCACTTGATGATTGCTATATTTATTCTTCAAGCATTAAATAATCGCGCAAGCGCCAATCACCACACAATTTGGAGCACTTACTGATCGCTTAATTTATATAATAAATAAAATAATGCAAACGCCATTTACCAAAGAATCAGAAACGCTTTGTTATATTTACTAGTAACAGAAATAAAATTATTCAAGCATTAATCCTTACAAAATTTGAAGCACTTCCTAGACACTTTATTTATTAGTAAAATAAATAAAATATTACATGCACCAATCATAACAAAACCTAGGGTGCTTACCCACCGCTTCCTTGATTAATTCACAGCACTAATTTATTGCACAAGCAACCTTCACGTACCCTGGGTAGTGTGGTGATTAGCACTTGCCATATTTTATTTATTTTCAATTAATAAAGTAACCAGAAAGTGCCCTGGATTGTGTCATCTTTGGTGCTTGCGTCATTTTATTTATGTTACTAGTAAATGAAGCAACTAGGAAGGGCTTAAAGTTGTGCAGTAATTGGCACTTGCATTTTTCTTATATTCATCATGAATAATGTAGGCGATAAGATAGCTTCTCAAAGTGTGTGGTAATTCGCCCTTGCGTTATTATTATTTTATTATAGAAAATAAAGTAACCAGGAAGCACCTAAAGTTGTCCGGTAATTAAAGCTTGGGTTGTTATTTAATTTATTATAAATAACTGAAATGAGCAGTAAGCACCCCAGTTTGTGGTGCGAACCAACTCGGGAAACTAACTGTTCGCTTTATCTATTAAAAATAAATATAATAATAACGCTAGTGCCAATTACCAAAAACTGCAGCATGAACTGTTCACTTTCCTTATTTATAATAAATAAAATAATAACGCAAGTGCCAACCACACAATCAAAGGCACTTTTTGGTTGCGTTCTTTATTAGTAAGACAAATAGAATAGCACAAACGCCAATCACAACACAACCCAGGACGCTTACTGGTCGCTTTATTAATTTATAAAGCATTGAAAAATAATGCAAGCGCCAGTCACCACTGAACCTGGGGCACCTATTAGTTGCTTCACATATCTATAATAATTTTTATAATAACGCAAGCGCCAATTACCACACAATTTAAGGCACTTTTTGGCCACTTTATTTCTTTGTCTTACTAATATATAAAGCAAAGTCGCTAACACCTTTGTAGTTTCTAACCGTGAGAACTTCTGAACCCGTTTTGCTGAAATTTTGCATACCGATTCTTGACACTTCCTAGATGGTTTCAGTATAGTTTTTAGCTTAATAAATTAAATAACAATAGCAAAATATAAGCTCAAAGATTTGTAAAAATACGCTAACTTTTCACTTCAGTTCAGTTAGATCAGCTAGGGGGCGTCAATAGTAAATTGAAGCTACCTGCAACAGAATTAAATGAGTGTGGTTAAAATATCAGTCAGAAAATTTGGTACTTCAAATGTAAGCCAGGTACGACAGCTCTGAGGAGGATGGGAAGCCACAACGACTTCCTTTTCAGTGGTCGCCTTAATGACATACCCACAGAAAAAGTATTCTCTAGACCCACTTTCTCGACTAACAATGAGCGGTTGGTTATCTGGAAAATGACCCAAAGATAAGATGTTCTATGATCATTGGTATACTTTTCTCCAGCACGGTCTCCGTACACAGAGACTCTAAGGGTGAGAGTCAAGTTGACCACGGCCAGCTCTCCATCATTAAGAATGTATAATATGGAATAGTAGGAAGTTTTATCACTGAAAAAATCACAAGTTTTGACGTTTTGACGTGACCTACTTAATCATCAGTCTCATCTGTTCTTTTAAGGGCCACCTAAGTTTGAACTACCTTGCCAACAAATACATTTTCTACCATTTCCGATTACGATTTATCGAATAAGTGACTATACAAAGCTGACCACTATTACACCAAATCAGTCATTCACTGGCAGATGCTACGAGCGGAGTTGTTCTTCGCAAAGCTGGAAACCCCGGTGACGACCATGTATTACCCTCTCAACTCTAAACATTTAACCAATTATAACCTTTCCTCTTCAAGATCTGCACTAGGTGAACTTAACAGATATGAAGGGGAAGAAAATTTAAGTCAAGGGGATAGTCTCCAATGGGCAAGCATTACGAACCAATCTTCCCATCTTAGATCACCAAAACAACTGATTTTGCAAAACAAAGGTGCTTTGGACACCAACGTCTATGACGTTATACCAGGAGCCGTTGGAAAAGAGCACTACGACTAGCTCCAATACTTCGGACCTTGTAATTTTTCTTTTAGTGAGCCTGGGGCTTCAACAGTAGGCCAGAAAAGATCACCTTAAGGTATCCAGGCAGTCACGTTTTGCTGGAAATCAATAAATAAAGAGTTGACTTAAAAAGCTCACTAGTCTTTTTTAAGGCCATTGAATGTCAAACTACGTTTCCAACAAATATATTAAAACTTAACAAAGTTGACAGAAAACAGACTTTCGGGGTAACAAAAGCCTTAAGCATGCCATAATTGGAAGAAAAACTTTAAATGTGTCTAATGAATACAATTTTAGGCGTCAAGAAACTGACGCCAAAATTTATCGAGATTGGAAAAGCAGCGTCAAAATGGACAAATAAAGAATCTATTACCTGAGAGATCAGCGTTTTATTGTATCCTTACAGTTACTTCTTAAATCGCTTAGATTTTTGAGTAAGTAGGCAATGTATTAGTTTTTTTTTTTAGCAATAAAAATATAGAGGTTGAGCTCCAGGACTTTGTAGCTCTGGTAATAAAGTTATAAGATAAAAGAAAAAAAATTTTTCTTTAAATATATTTTATATATATATATATATATATATATATATATATATATTGCGTAGTTTTAAATTATAACAGCTCTAAAAAATAGCCCTTTTTGTTAATTGTACGGTAAAAACTGCAAATCAATAGGTCCTTACGGCCAACGATTATTTAATGGCATAAGGAACGCACGGTACTTTTCAACATAATTATATTTTTTTTTTTTTAACACCTAATGATGTGACTAAATAAACTTAATGGATTCCGAACAAAAATGTTTTTGATAAGAAAATTTTTGTTCTGAGAAGTGTCAGGAATGGATGTAAAATTTGTAAAGATGTAAAAAATGTAACTGAAAACATTTCAATCATATTAACTAGGTTGACGATCACTTGCTTTTTTGCCTTTTAAATAAAATAAATGAACTACAGATAGAGGAATATAAAAGCATGGCTGTATTTTATTATCTAAAACATATTTCCAATATTTCGGTGTCCTTCTGACACCCTCCTCAGGGAACTATGAAACTTCGAAAATGGAAACAAGACACCGTATGGCTGGGAGAAAGCTCTATCAATCAAGTCATCATCACACATCCGCCAGTGATATTACAATAAATTACAAGATATTTACATTGTTTAATTTACAAGCTATTTAAAAAAATAATTAGAAATATTAAAAAAACTGTATAAAATGACTAGAAGGTAATCTCATTCTCAGACTCAGGATTTCAGCGGATTAGTAGTGCTTGGATGCTTTTTATTTGCCTACTTAATTAGTAAAATAAATAAAATAAATCAAGCGCTAATCACCACAAAAACCAGGGCGCTGACTAGTCGCTTTATTTATTTATAATGAAGTAAACCTCTTTGCAAGTGCCAATCAACACAAAACCTAAGGAACTCTGTAGTCTCTTTATTTAGTAAAGTGAGACTTTGTATGTTGGACCGTGAGCAGCGCTCACGAATGCATTACGAAAATGCATTGCGAAAAAACGTAGCCACCCACCCTGCATCCCAAGCCCTTTCCCCAACTTCCTCTCTTACACACTTCCTCCCACTGCTCCGTCTTTCTCTTCTGCAGTGCACGCCACTCTACTATCTACCGTTCTGTCTCTCTTTCTCTAGCATATACGCCAGTTGCTCCTTTTCCCTCACGCTAGTACTATACATGTATACATATACATATATCATACATATGTAAGTATGTATGATTCTACGCTACGACTTAACACTAAACCAATGCACTTGCTCAAGCTGAGGTAAAGATATGGTGAAAAGAGAAAAGAGGAAAACAACAGCTGTAGCTATGTACAAGAGGCACAGTATATACATATGTATTTTGTATACATACTTACGTGTTGCACGTCCTGGTCATTACATACATGTTCATACATGTACATGTAGTCAAAAAAAAGTGCATAAATTTATACTTAATTGCTAAATATGTATAAGACAACAATTTTATATTTGAAAACAAAAAAATAGCTATGTGTCTATTGTTTTCCTTAATCTTAATCAGATAGAGTAGATTATTATACTCTTGTCGTAGCCAAGATTGAAAAAAATTTATCGAATACAATGATTCCAACAAGAATTTATTGTATACATATGATATAATATCAAATGCACAAATAACAAATTTTAAACAAATGGAGCTTTTGTCTTGCGTTACAAGACAAAAGTACTTTTTTTGGGGGCATTATGGTAAAAATTCTTTGTTTTGTTCTGCATTACATGACCAACAATTCGTACACATATTAATACATAATATATCATAGCAAACATGAAAGTTCTTAGAATTCGTGACTAACGTGTAAAATAAGTAAGTGTATTTTATGCATGTGCGTGCTGAAATACTTAATAATAATGTATTCACTATTTCAATGTAGGATTCTGAAAGATCTATTATCATAAGGTATACTCTAATTTTATCAGTTTTTATTATACCAAGTTTAATAACATTTGAGTTAGAAGTTTTAATTCTGCTGGAGATCCCGAGACCCACACCTGATTTTTTATAAATTATATCATAAAAACGCAAGCGCCGAACCCCACATAATCTCAATTACTTCCCAATCACTTTATTTATTAGAAAAAAAAACTAAATAACAAAAGCGATAATTACCATGAAACTCACAGCGCTAACTCATTATTTTATTTATTTATACTAAATATACTAATAACGCAAGCTCCAATCACCACTGATTGATTTAAATTATATATAATAATAACTAAGTGCCACTTACCAAACAACCTAAGGTACCTTCTGGTCGTGTTCCTTATTGATAATGAATATATCTATAATCATTATTATAATAACGCAAGCGCCAATCACCACACAATTTGAAGCACCTTCCTGTCATTTTATTTCTTTGTAATGAACATAATAGTACTTATTCCCACACAACCTAGGACGCTTTTTGGTCACTTTATTTACCAGTAAAATAACAGAACTAACGCAAGCGATAATCACCACACAACTCACATCACTTACTGTTTGCTTTATTTTCTTATAAGAAATATATTTATAACGCAAGAGTTAATTATCTCACAACCCAGAACACTCACTCGTCGATTCATTTATCAATAAAGCATTCGATCATAATGTAAGCTTTAGTTACCACTTAACCCGGAGTGCTCACTGGTCACTTTATTCATTTATAGTTATTATAAAACTAGCGAAACCGCTAATTATCGCTCAACCCAGGGCCATTTCTAGACGCTTTATTCATTCTTAAAGTATTTAATAATAATAATGCAAGCGCCAATCACCACAGAACTCGGGACTTTTTCAAATCGCTTTTTTGAATTATTCAAAGCATTAATTAATTACACATGTAACCACTAAGCACTCCAGGTTTTCTGGTGATTGGTGCTTGCGATATTTTATTTATTCCACTAATAAATAAAGCGACTAAAAAGTGCCTCGGGTTTCGTGTGTTGGGCGCTTGCGTCATTTTATTCATTTTATTACTAAATATACCAACTAGAAGGAGCTTCAGGTTGTGCGGTGATTGGTGCTTGCATTATCATTTGTTGCTTTACCATAAATAAAGTGATTAGTAAGCTCCTTGGATTGTGAGGTTATTGGTGCTTGCGTTATCATCATACTTATTTCAAATTAATGAAGTGATAAGTAAGGGTTGCAGGTTATGTGTTAATTTTGCGGTTGCCTTATTTTCATATTAATTATTAATGAATACGGTGACCAGGAAGCGCCTCAGGTTGCGTGGTGATTGGCCATTGCGTTGTAATTATTTTATTATTTATAATTAAAGCAACTAGGAAGGGCCCTGGGTTTGTATGCTGATTGGCTCTTACGTTATTATTATGTTTCTTATAAATAAATAAAGTGACTAATAAGTGTCACAGGTTGAAACAGGTTTAATATTGTTTTGGGGCATAACGCAAAACTTGTCCAAGGTCTGGGACCAGAACCTTCATACGAGTTCACACTGGTAAAAAGAAGCCTCATGATTGGTCCAAATGACCTTATCGAATTCTAGTACGCATAACTGATGTGAGATGTAACGGACTAATGTCAGTTAATAAGTAGACATCTTGGACATAGACACGACATAAGGCTTACGCAGAAATTATCAGGAACTTTCACAGGTACTATTAACATTCGCCATATCTGGTTCTCTATTTCAAAGAAAGCTTGACAACTTTTATAATAAAATCCTATGTAATAATTTAGTTTTGCTAAGAAAATTCTATAGTTATATAATGCACATAATTTTGTTTCAGTTTTGAAGCTTTCCAGTGATTTAATAGATACAGTGACTCCTCTGAAATGGTATTTAAAAGTACGGCTTACTCCTAATACATGTTAACCTCTTAACCCTATTATAATTATTTATAATTAACTGTTCGTACCTCCACTTAGGTTGAAACCTTATACAAAAAAAAATTTTGATAATGATAAATAAAAAGGTCTTTTAAATAAAAAACAACTTTTTTTAATACATCTATTTTATTTTGATCAATTTCAGACAATCGTTTTTTTTCGCAAACGCCCATCTCTAGTCTGTATTGTATGTTCATGTAGGATGCTAAGCCACTTTAGTTATACAAGTGTAAAACTAACTACTTTGAGAAAATTCAGAGAAATGAAGGATATTAAGCCTTTTCATGGTAAAAAATTTTTCTTTATGAATATTACAGAAGTTAAAATATTTTTTATTCGAATATACAGTATTTTCAGTACATAAATATGTACTAAACAAGTAAACAAAAAAAAGACAAAAAATAAAAGTTAATTTTTTTTTAAGGCTGGAGAGTAAGCGAGGACGACCATCACCCTAGGACGAACGACAAGCTTGAGGACGTCATCGTGCTTTTTAGAGTTAACTGACGTTCAGCCAGGAGATGAGGCTACAGAGAAAGAGAAGAAAAGAGATAAAGAGAAGGAAAGAGAGAAAGAGAGGAGGGAAAAAAGATAGAGAGAGAAAAAGAGAAAGAAGATAAATAAACTGAGTGCAGGCAAGACAAGGTGTATACGAGAGACTGCAAGGTAAATCTTCGGGAGTGCTGCCATTAGAATTCGTACGCTTCGTACGTTTCGAGACAGAGAGAAAGAAGAGAAAAGTGAGAGCATAAGATGGCGATAGTAAAGTTGAGAACGAGATAGTTAAGTAGAGAGAAAGGGAAAGAGAGAGAGAGAGAGAGTGAGAGAAAGAGAGGAAGGATCAGTAGAGTAAAAAAACGTGGGATTATGGATAGAGTTGTTAGTGTGTATAAGGTAGTACGGGACAACACGAAGCAGATGCCCTTCCTCGTTCAATACGAATAAAACGTGGTGGACGTATCCTCGTGGTTTGCTACGTATGAGAAGGAGCTGCTGCAGCGCTGTCCAAGTAATGTTAAGTGACATGAAGTGTAGTGTAGCGTATGGAGAATTGCTATAGTGTATAGTACAAGGAAAAATTATATAGATAAGTGTAAAGTGGTTAAATGAAAACATACTTAAGGGTACGTGCTGGTGTTTGAATTCATGGTTTTTCCCGTTAAACGAGATAATTTCTGCCCCAATCTCCCCTTTTTTGGAGGAGAAGCCTAAAGTGTACGAAAAATATAGGTGACGCAGAAGAGCGAAAATTGTTTATGCTGCGTTGCTGCACCATTTTTATTTTCAGGTGCAAAACCAGTGTTACTTTGTTAACTTTTGTTTTTCTATCAATGCGAGTTAAGAAAAAATATTTTGCTTTGTTTATCACAAATTCGTAACTTAAACCTATTAATTTTTACATTCGATATCATAACTTATACCTACATGACTAGTAAATATTTTTTTTCTTCGAAATGTCTGCTTTTGAGACTTATGAAACTTATTTTCTACAGTGATCCATAAATTTTGAAGTTAAAAGTTTCCCAAATTGATTTGTTCATTTATAGATTTGCATCAGTCAAAGATAATTAATTACAAAATAATGTTAAAAAAGCCTGAGAACTAAGTCCGGCAATCTAAACTGATAAGCGAGTACCCCTTAAAGACATTGAAGGAACTCCGAAAATGAAAACAATTGTTTAACAGTGATCTTAATGAAATCAATACAGGGTTACGTCTTCTTGGATAAAACTAACCGAAGAGAATATTTAATTCCCAACAGGAACTGAATGTAGTTGATTTAAGTTTAGAAGAGAACGATTACGATAGGGAAAGGAAGGCTAGCCATCAGAGCCACCGTGCTGAAGAGGATTATAGGGCTGCATGCACGAGGATAAGAAAAGAGTTGAAGAAGAAATATAGAGTAAGAAGTTTAAAAAAAAGCCTTCTAAATGAACAAAGGCACATTAGGATAAATGAGAGTCAAAGTAAGAGACCAACGAGTGATTAGTCAAATACTAAGAAAACTCAGTTCAGGAGGTTACCCCCACCCAAAAGAAGCTCGGGTCTAGAAGACTGAAGAGAAGAGCCAATACATTATAGGTGGTGAGGAATCTTACGGAAGACATAAATTAAGGCTATCGAATTTCTGCAGAGTTGAGGGGTGAAATTTTTGGAGAGAAAATAGAGGTGAGAACGTGGAAGAGTTCTTGGAGCAATAACAGGATTGTTATAGAAGCGCAGGATTTAGTAACTACGAACTCCTGAGCATATTACCTTTCGTACTTTCGAAAGGAATGAGCCGCTGGTTCCGTATGATAAGAAGAGAGTTAAGAGTTTGGGATACATTTAAAAATTTGTTCGAAAGACAATATGTAGGAATAATATCATGAAATAGTTCTCTGGGATGAACTGCGCTGGAGCGCACAAGCCAAGACAGAGAAAATAACCGTATATCTGTCAAACTTGAAATATTATCAGTTCAAGATTCACTAGGGCACCCTCTACGAGATCCCTGGTGAAATTGAAGCGATGGAACTTGCTGCCAGAGTATCGTCAGATGACGTCCAATAATCTGGTCATACGTTTTAACAATATTGAGACTTACGAGTTATAGTGGGAAAGGCAAAAAGAGTTTGACGGTCGTTATGTTCCATAACCACCCGCTGACAAGATCCACGTGCCTGGTGCAGGCTTAGATTATGAGTGAGGCAGACATAAGTGATAGAGAGGAAAAAAAGAGGTGAGTCCGTCCAGCAAGAAGGAGGAAGACAAGAAGAAAAAAAGGGTAAGGGAGGGAGCAAATAGAGTAACAGGAATAGCGAGGGTAAAAAGGAGACAGAAAGCAATAATGGGAACGGGTCTTCGTTCTTTAATCGACCTCTGGAGTTAATCGCAAGCTTTGCTCAAGCTCCAAACCCTCCAGTGAGCCGAGTATTAGAAAACTATGCCTTGGAACAGTCAGTCAACCGTGAAATCCTCAACTCACATCAAAGAGAGGGGTCAGCCGGTTACTAAAAATTCTAACGGAACTCAACAGGGAGAAATCCCTAAGCGGACTCTCGGTCGAGATAAACTGGAATAGAAAGTAGATTTGATACAACGTATTACACCTTCCAGGCTGTTAGTTATCGTTCAGAACAAGGCCTGGAGCTGCTTTGTTATGTATGTAGGAGCAAAGGACACCTGGCATAAGATTTTTAGTTGAGAAGACCCCCAGTAGATCCCCAACCTTAGCTAACAATTGAGTGTCAGATTTGTGGTACCCAGAGAGTGATTTTATCGTCCAGCCTCCAGTGTGAGTTCTGGCGAAGAATGATGGGGAATGGGGCACGTGTGGGCCAGAATTAAACAAGTTAACTTCTGCAATCCCTGTGTTCCGTCCAAAGTAAGTCCAGAGATTTGACGCCACTAAAGGAAAGTGAAAGGCAAAAAACAAATAGCGAGAAAACGTAGATCCTTAAAGTAGATGGCCAATTTATTTTGGTCTTTAGAAAGACTTTCCAAAATCCTCAAAGTAAGACTAGAGATAAACAGTCGAAAGCACTATTAGAGGATAAGCGAGTATAAGCAACTAAAGAGATTTAAGAGGCACCCAAAGTCTTTCGGAAAAGCCTCGACAAGCTGAGGAAAAAGAGTGTGAACCAAGGGTTAAGGTTGAACGAAGCCACAGAGAAAGAGAGAATGGTAAAAAAAATGTGAAGATGAGTGAGAGGTTAGAGGTGTGCTGTCCGGATAGAGAAAGTGATATTGGAGAAAAGGGGGGAGCGTTGTTTATGTGAAAACATGACGATCATATGCGGTAGTCACAGGAAAGAGAGTGGGAGCTAAGGACTAGCGAAAAACTAGTTGGTTTGGTGCACGACGGGAGTGTCAGGTCTAGACAAAAAATTCAACATTCAAGTGAACGACTTTAAGTAGGAACAAAATTTTAACACAGATAAAACTCGTTATGATAAAGAAGTTTTCGAGCAAAACCCAGAAAACTTGCAGATGACGATAAATTGGAAAATCAAGTGACAAGAGAGAAGAAAACGAGTCTGAACTTTTAGAAATCAGGATAGATCACCATTAATTGACATAGAGGACCTTCAGATCTTCTTTGATAAGTCTTTCGAAAATAATGATAAGGAAATTTGTGGAAAACGTAATTTGAGTGCGACACTCCCAAAAATAAAAGAAAAGTGAGGCAGCTTTGGGTTAGGAGCTTCTAGTTTGCCCGAGTTAAGAGGCGTACGAAATTCAGGAGAAAAAGTAACAAATAGAGAAGGGCTTAAAGTAGAAAACAGGTATAAAAATATTCTGAGTGTTAATAGCAAGAATTGACCGTATCTTTCGGTAATGTTAGGAGGACTAAAGGGCGGTGATTTTCTAGATACCAGAGCCCAGTCTTCGATATCAGACTCAAGTTAGTGGAACGATTCAAAGACCAATAAGAGCCAATTAACGTGTTAATTGTTTGGCACTTTCTCAAAAGTATTAACCACTTTCAAAATCAGTTGCAAATTGATGGCTACAAAAGAGAGTACCGGTTAAAGCTGTTAACAAGATTTTTATATTTATAGAGTTTGGAGGAAATTTTCAAGAGACATTCGATTTAGATCAACAGTTAAGTTGCGAGTTATTCTGAGTCTTTAAAGGAGAGTGACATCCATTAAAACGTGTAGGGGACTTGTCAGAAGAAACGTCATTCGTCAAAAGCTCTAGTATTGAAAAAATATCAGTCAATTAGTAGATGGAAAATAGGCTAGCATAACAAAACCAGATTGCTAATGGTCTACGTTAAGAATGAGGTAATATGGATGACAAACGTGAAAAAGGTGCATGCGTGTAGTAAATATAATACTTTGGTAAGATTGACTTCATTTGGAGAGGTTAGTAAAAACTGAAGATACCTTAGATAGAATTCTGCTGGTTTCATTTTTTTTGGTATTGCAGATCAAGTGAAGTTAAATTTAATCTGGAAAGGGACAAAAAAAAAATCAAAAAAAAAAGAAAATCGAGAGAGGAGGAGAAAATCAAGAAATTAAAGGAATTAATTTTAAAGGAGAAATAATAGTTAAAAGGTGATGGGAACGGGATCCAGAATTAATTTCGTTGACAAAGAAGAGAAACACTCAGAGATAGTGGGCCAAGTAGAGTGGTGAAGAACTAGGACCAGTTGAAAGAGAAAAAGATATTAAATAGGGGATACCCTGGGGAGTAAGAATTATTAAATGATTACTTATTTTAGGAAATCAAGTGATCCATAACTACTAATAAGGAATAACTAAGGAAGGAAAAACTAATAAGGAACCATCACAGAAGAGACTCCAGGCAAACATCTTTTCGTACTAATAAAGTGGTTGTCGATGATGTACGGCTTCAAAATTTATGGGGACAATTCGATTGAGTTATAGTGTATATGTGTGTGTATCGGTTGTTACAAGGATATGAGCATAATAAAGTACAAGTGTGTGTCTGCATGCATGAGAGCGTAAGATCTGTCAGGAAGGTTGGCGTCGTAACATTACTAAAATTTTAAGTGATGAAAGACTCAAGTAGAAAAGGGACCAAGTACAAGGTGTGTTTGAGACTGTATGTGTAGGATATACATACTGGTCACCATTAATCAAACCAAGGAGAAATTCAAGGCAAGGAGAAATAGTAAAAAGAACATTACATGATTTGTGTAATTTAAATATTCCTTTTTGATATTAAATCAACTGTCGTAGGAGGATGTTTTAGACAAATTTTTCGCGTTTTAATTTAATAGTTTAAGAAGCATGATTATACAACAAAGTATTAAATCATTATATCTTTAGACATTGTTTTGTATTATAAAACTTAATAATAATTGTATAACTATTTTTTATAATCGTAAAATTTTCTTAGATGAGTCAAACATTTTTTTACTAAAAGATATTTCTCTATTTATTTAGTATCTTATCACCGTAATATTATCAGGAATTAACAACTACGCAAAAAAATTTTTCTCATAATTTATAAAACCTAAAAGTAATTGCTTCTTGGAATGTATTATCAATTTGAAAATAATCATCGAATAAATTCATTGTAGTTGCAGTGTCGTTAAATGTCTGGTATTAAATTTTTTTATTTGTTTTAAATTCTCCAAAGAATGTTAGAACGTTAATTCTATTTAAAATAAGTTCAAGCTTATTTTTTCGAGATATTTTGTTGAATGCACCTTTTACAATGATTTTTATTATATTTTCTCTCCTTTTTTAAATCGTTAGTTTGTTACTAAAAATAAATATTGGGAAATATTCTTATACTTACTAGATTTTTCAAAATAATCACGTTTCTTAAATTACACTCATGCTGTTAGTTTCGTTGGATAGTTGTATGCTATTTTTAAAACTATTATTTTTTAAATATTAGTTTTTGTTTGTTTTTTTAAGACAGACAAATAATTATGTAACTGTATGACTTATAGCACAAATTTGAAAAATGTTTGCAGTCCACAAGCTGCTTTCAGTAAACTAACGTTTCTAGCATTTAAACAACTAGTTATTTAATCAAATTTTTTTCTATTTCTTCATCTTTTAATTTTAAATTTCAATGTATGTTTTGTCACTACCTCTATAAATGTAGTCATAAATATGTTTTATACTTTTAGTTGATGCAAAAATTCTACGTTAGTAAAATGTTTGCATCAACTTAATAGTTTACGTATCATCAATAGATATTTTTGGTAGGGTACAATTATTTAATTTTGTACTAAAATTTTATTTTCCGTAAATGTTTGTAAATATGGTTAGTAGATATAATTTGTTTTTTCATATTGTAGGTAACAGTTTAGTCACATTTTATTTTTAAATGTAATACGTTTGTAAGCGATTTTAAGAAATTTTTTGTAGATTACGGACTATAATAAGCCATACGAAGACTGAGTTTTGTGTGAGGAGCGTAAAGCACTTGTTTAATGACTAATTTTGTACGTTTCACAGTACTTAATGATACACAAAACAAGTGTAGCGGTTTGTATAGGCTTAATATCTTTTTAACATGATAAAGCAATATTAAAAAGTGTGCACAAGATATACCACGCCCTGAAAATTCAGTTGTATATACGCATGGCAACACTTGACCAAAAAAAGTATTTAAAATATCACCTTAAAGTTAAAGTAGTTAAAACAAAAAATCTAACTAAAACATAGAGAATATCATTTGATGTTGTTTTTTAAAATTTTGATAAAACTTACTTTAATTTCTTTCTATTTATGATAACAAGTTACTATTATGAATAATTCTGCTAGATTACTTTTTTTCATTATAGTTATTTTATGGTAATAGTGCTTCTGCATATATTTTGAGCTAGCAGCCCCCCGTCTCGAATTCGCCCAAGACTTACTAAATGGAACACCGTAGTGTGTTGACATGTAATGCGAAACGTTTTCAGTTAGAAATTTAACATCCATTCCTGACTTTTCTCAGAACAAAAATCTTCTTATTAAAAAAAAATCTTTGTTTGGAATCCATACAATTTATTTAGTCAAATAATAAGCTGTAAAATTTAAAAAAAATATAATCATGCTGGAAAGTACCGTGCGTTCCTTATGCCATTAAATAATCGTTGGCCAATAGGAGCCGTTGATTTGCAGTTCCTCCCGTGTAATTTACGAAAAGGGCTATTTTTTTAAGATGTTAAGATATAAAACTTCCAAAAATGTGTATTAAAAAAAATTTTTTTTCTCTTATCTTACAACTTTATTACCAGAGCAACAAAGTCCTGGAACTTAATCTCTACATTTTTTATTGCCACAAAAATACAAATATATTTTCTTCTAATTTAAAAACCTGAATTCAGATCTTTAAAGATTCAAGAGATTACTGTGAAGGTAAAATGAAAACCTGATCCCTTACGTAATGGATTCTTTATTTGTCATGTTGAGGCTGCTGTTCCAATCTCGATAAATTTTTTGCGTCAGTTTCTTGACGCCTAAAATTGTATTCATAAAATACATTTGAAATTTTCCTTCCCATTCACCCTCTGGCGACTTTTGTGACACCTAAAGGCTATTTTCTGTCAACTTTGTTAGGTTCTAATATATTTGTTGGCAAGGTAGTTCGACGTCCGATTGCCCTAAAAAAGACCGGTGAGCTTCTTAAGTCAACTCTTTCTTGACTAAAGTTTACAGCAATTGTGACTGCCTGGATACCTCAGGGTGATTTTTTCTGGCCTGCTGTTGAGGACCCAGACTGATCGGGAGAAAAATTACGAAGTCCAAAGCATTGGGGCTAGTTGTAGTGCTCTTTCCCAACGTCTCCTGGTATAACGTCGACGACGTTGGTGTCTAAAGCACCTATTTTTGCAGACTCAGTTATTTTAATGATCTGAGGTGGAGAGATTAGTAGAGATTGGTTCGTGATGCTTGCCCGTTGGAGACTTCCGTTGGCTCAAGTTTTTAGGTTCATAGCTGTTAGGTTCGCCCAGCGCAGATCTTGAAGAGGATTAGTGATTCCCACTTGAATGGTTAGAGTCGAGAGGATAATATAGGGTCGTCGGTCACCGAGCTTCCCAGCCCTGCTTAGGTGGCCCTTGAAAAAACCGAAGAAACTGATGGTTAAGTAATAAACGTCAATACTTATATTAGCCCTGAAAAAGGCCAGTGGTGAAATTTCTAGTTATTCCTTATTATTATTCTTGATGATGGAGAGCCAGCTGTTGGTAGCTCGACTCTTACCCTCGAAGTCTGTGTACGGAGACCGTGCATGAGGCAGATACGTCGCTGACCAAAATATATCTCGTCTTCAGGTCATTCCCTAGATAACCAACCGTTCATCGTTAGTTGGGAGAGTGGAACTGGAGAATACCTTCTCTGTATAGGTATAATGCCGTTGGAACGACTACTAAGAAGTTGGCAGTTGTGGCTGCCCGTACTCTTCAGGGCTGTCTTTCCTGACTTACAATTGTAGTAATAAAATCCTCTGACGGCATCAGGACAGATTGTGGTACGGCCACATAACTCTGAAGTGTTTGAGCAGGATGTGCTCTGGGTAGACACGTCTCCTGGTATTCCACCGGAGACGTTTTTGGTTAAATTTCTTATTGATGGCACTCGTTAATCCTAGAGGTTCCAGGTGATAGTAGACTTAGATCACTTGCCCATTGGAGAAGAGCGTCATCGGTAACTGGGGTACCCAGCTGAATGACTTTAATCTACATTCTCGATGCAGTGCGATGACCTGCCAATAGATGATTGCAAGAATAATCGCAACGCTCTGGCGTATTATAACCACATTTATTTAATTCTGTTTCAGGTAGCTTCCATTTTATGTCAGCGCTACCTAGTGGATCCTACTGAACGAAAGTGAAAAGATGGCGTATTTTTGCAATACTTTGAGCTTATTTATTGCTATTGTTATTGAATTTTTCAAGATAAAAATTATACTTTAACCATCTAGGAAGTGTCACGAATCGGTATGCAAAATTTCAGCAAAATCGGTTCAGTAGTTTTCGCGGTTAGCAATTACAACGGTTTTAGCGACTTTGCTTCATAGATTAGTAAGATTTCTGATAGATTAAAATAACAGTATGGTATGAAGAGATTTACAATGTTTTCCCTTTGTTTAAAAATTTTAAGAAGTATAAGATGCTCTATAAGAGATTGTATCTAATAACCCTTAATAAGATTTAGTTTTTAAACTTTTCAAATCATATTCTAAGTAATTAAAATAAAGTTACTTTATGACAATATAAAAATTAATGAGTAATTGTTAAGTCAATCTTTCTCCATATACTAATGAACGAATGTTTTCGTTATCTGATGTATAAGATAGTCTGTATCTATAACATTAAAACAAAGTAACTATTTTTTTTTTTATAAGTTATGTTTAAAAATAGCCAGTACCATGTTTGAAACATTTTAGACAAAAAATACTGTATGATATAGGTTTACTTATACGTATATATATATATATATATATATATATATATACGTATCTAGAGATGAGATATCCAAAGAAAATATTAATATGTAAATTAAATGTATACATACACATGTCTCCATACATATACGTCACGCACACGTATGTCTACACATCACGGTCCACGAAGGTCGGTAGGATCTTGGTCAGGTTGTTCGAAAGTGGTAAAGGGCAGTAGGGGGAGTTGGCAAGAAAAGTTAGTGTGCTTCGAAGGAGTGAGAAAACACTGTTCGCCATTTGAAACTCATGAGGAAAGGTGTCAGCTTGAAAATGCAGCACGTAGCATAAATATAAATCACGATATATTTATGTATATATATACGTATATATCTATGCATGTATGGATATACACACATATGCAAGTATGTGACTAAAGTCCCCAAGAGTCTCAAATGGTGGCTGACCAATCAGCAGCGGTCCCATCTGTGTCTCCTCACTACCTCAAAGCTCACTAAGAAAAATTGCATGGAGGGCAACGGTCAGTCTGTGGGAGGGCTGTGGGGGCGGTGGAGGGCTTAGACAAAAATTGTGATGGTTCAAAGTAAGCGAAAAAATAAGGAAATGTGTTGGCTCAACGGAAAACGTGCTTGTTACTGATGCAACGCTGTTCTAGAGGTTATGAGTTTGATTCCCAGTGAATGCAGATTTTTTTAAAAATTGCTTTCTTCGGGAAAAGTTTCTATGTAACCCTGGCTATTTCGGGGCGGGTTTTTTCGTGGAATTTTCCTTCAGAGTAATTTCAGGATTTTTTTCTTACCCCACAGATTTTCGGGCCTGGGTGAATGCAAAACAGTGTTAGGGCTATTGGCAGAGATTATTATTATTAGCTGATCCAATGCGCCAGGCAGGGATCGCTGGCCTTACCGGTGGGCAGTGGTCCCTGAAACATGGAGCTTCTCCGGGAATGCTAATTAGCCTGTATCCGATGATTTGGCAAAGAGCACTAGCTTCACTAGTTAGGAGTGGATATCCTAAAATATAGAGTCTTCTCTGGGGAGAGGCTATACAGTGGTGAGTAGACCTGATGTATCATTGGTGCAGAGAGTGTCAGCTTAAATGGCAAGGTGTTCTACCGGAGGCAGTCACATTATGCCCATAGATTAGGCATGCTATCAGTCAAAGGGTTCAGAATAGGTGGGGAAATACACCCCTATACGTAGGTGGTAAGTGGGTGGCCCCGACGACGAGGTCAATAGGCTGTCACGGTAACATGGTAAAAAAAAACAAAATAAAGGAATCTTACCTTAGTTTGTGGGAGGAGTCAGAGGGGCTGTAAAGGAGAAAGAGGTCTATTGGGGATCCGTGGGGGGTTGTGTGGAGTGTCCCACTTAGTTAACTATGTAATATAGGACGGTACGTACCTAATATCATACGACGTTAAAAGAGAGAGAGAAAGAGAGAGAGAGAGAGAAAATGTGCAGAATATTCAAGATCATGTAGAGAACAAATAAATAGCGCAGAGCGCTGTCAAACTCATTGCAGTAATTGTGTTAATTAGTTATCAGTGCCCATTGGCCCTCTTTTAAATTTCCTCTCAGAAGTGTTTAGCATTTCCAAGCCAGAAACCTCTAAAAGATACCTAGAGGAGATGTATCTGGTGTGCAGTGACGAGGTAAGTGACGTACGAAAGAGTTTCGTAATAGGGTATTAGAATGGTCGTTTACCGGCTTAAAAGATCTCGTCACAAATATTGTACACTATGTTCACAACAAAATTTTTTGTCAAAAAAAAGTCCTGAACTTTGTGAAAGAAGTTCTACAAAAGTTTTTCATTAATTAAAAACAACGTCCAATGGTGGTACCGTCATATTTTGAATTTATTAAGAAACAAAACGACGTTTCGGTCGTTTGGACAACGTCCCTGTCCTCATCAGGTACAAAAATCTATGAGTAACAAAATTCTTTGCAATACAAATTAAAGTAAAATATAATAAACGCAAATTAAGTTACATGTATAACATACCCCTGTCTCTTACGAAAGGGACGTAAAATCGTAATGTAGTCAGAGTTTCAAGCTAAGTAGCTTTTATACCTTGCACGTACACAAATAACATATTGCACGCACGTAATACAATCGAATAAGAATCGCAAGCAGTTCCTTAAGACGCACATAAACAGCTCATGTTTTCCTAATACTATGAATGAAAGGGGTCCTCGAATCATGTATATAAAGTTAGTCATTTTTCTTTATTGACACAACGAGAGACCTGTAACAATCTTTTAATTTTTCTGTATCTTGTTGTCTATTAATATTATTATTAAAGTAATGTGTATTTAACATTTCGGAAAAAAGGCGCTTTTTGTAATTTTGTTCTATGTCTAAAATTTTAATATTATCAAAATTAAAATTATGTGTAAATTCAATGCTATGTTGTGATAATATCGATGTATTCTTTTTTTTCTCGATGTCTCTTTTGTGTTCTGTTCTTCTTGACTTTACAGCTCTCGATGTTTGACTAACATAACAACAGTTGCAATTCGCACATGGTATGTGGTAAACGACATTTTTTTTATCGAGTGGCTCAGTTACATATTTTCCAAGTGAAAAGATCGATTTTAATTTATTGTTTTAACTGTATACAAGACCAATGTGAAGCTTCTTACAATAATATTTAATATGACTATGCAAGTGGGGAATATACGGTAATGATAAGATTAATTTATAATTATTTTTATTTCTGTTGCTATTGTCAATCATATTCATGTTTTTCAAGGTATTTAATCTTTTATTCACAAATTTGTCAATAAATCTTTGAAAATAGTTGTTAGCTAATAAAAATTTATTAATCAATTTCAAATTATAATTATAAAATTTTGTGTCTGCTTATTAAATAGAAAAGTTTACTAGTGTGTAAATAATACCTATTTTATGTTGTATTGGATGGTGGGAAAGAAAATTCAAGTATCGGCCTGAGTGTGTGGGTTTTTGGTACCAATTAGTTAGTACTGTGTTATTTTTTTGAATAATAATCTCCAAATCTAAGAAACTGATGCTGTTGTTATTGTTACATGTCTCAACAGTGAATTGTAATTCATGACAATAGCTATTAAAAATGTTTTTGGTATAGTTGATATATTTAGTATGCACGCATATGAGGATAAAAGTTTTTTATTTCTACTTTTTTAAATATTGTATCTTAAAAGTCAAAAATCATTTTTTAAATATCTGCATTATTCAAATAAAAATACCTAACAAAGTCTTATTCTTTGTTTATTTACAAATGATTAAGATTGTATTTTCATTTATTTTATTATCGCTTTCTAATTATCTGACACACATTAAAATTTGTTATTAATTAATACCAGGTTAGCAGCCAAATCGCTTTACACTTAAGAGTTATTAGAAATCGAAAACGGCCCAAAAAATTTACGTATGTTCAGTTGTTTTTGTTCCATTAAAAGACAGTTCTTCATTTTTTTCTTTAACCCTCTGAACACTTTCATTCTTAAATAACAGATCACCAGCGTATGGTTACTAATAGCACAACTAGCACAAAAAAATATAGTACGTAAAAAATTTTAGTTGATACATTGCATTCTATCGTGAATATTAAGGAATTGGATAAAATAAAGTATATACAAGCTTTGCAATTAAATTTTGTGCTATTTTTCGTTATAAACGATTGGTATCACCCGTACGATGTTGTATCAATGTAGCTGTCCTTGCAAGTTGAAGTATTCTTAGCACACGACTCGCTTAATTTTAAACTATAAGTATATTCGAAATTCTTTATTCATCGGTTCTTAATTAGGTTACAACAGGTAAAATATATAAGTAGACATTCTGATTTATCGTTTATTTTAGTCAAGTAGCGACTTATAATATTTTTGTAATCTATTGGCTTCAAATTTTTATTTTTTTTTTTTTTTTTTATGGAACGATAAAACAACTTGTACCTCTCGAATCAAGTTTTGGGTGATCGGAGCAAGATTATCCAGTGGCTGCAAGAAATGAAATCAATCCTACAAAAAAAGTATTATAAGATACAGAAAAAGCTTATGGTTTTTTTAAGAATCTCAGCATGCATGCGGTAAGTTTGTTTATTTTAAAGAAAATCCATCCATTAAGTCACAGTAGCTAAGAATTCGTAGTTTTATCTGTCAAAAGTATGTGTTACAAAAGTTGTGATAGTGACATACTGCTTTACTGTGAGCTTTGATTTAAAGCAGATAATGCATGGAAGTAGTATGTAGAGTAAATCCCGTTTGATATCTACTTTATAGTGGAATAAATGCTTGAAGTGATAGCGCAATTATTATCGAAATCAACGAATGCAAGATTAGTCGTCGTAAGTAGAAACTGGGTGAAGTCGCTTAAGGCTCCTGGAACAAATGATTGTCCAAGGGCAACCAGATAAATACCGTATCATAATTTATCCAAACAACAAGTGGAATAAAAAAAACTCTGATTAGGTTAGTGAAGAAGCATGTAGTTCTTAAGTCCATTATCCACATGGATTTATGGAAAGGATAAAACAATCTGGAGGATCATGGTTACACTCCCTTTACGGTCAACCATTCTGAGATTTTTGTTGATCCAGAAACTGGAGCATACACTAACAATTTTAAGGATTCTTTGCTCTTCATGTATAACGTAGTAGCTCGTAAAAGTATGAGAAAAAAAAAAATCTTTGTAATCTTCTAACCACTTACGTGAATATCTCTGACGTTGAAGACGTATTATTTATTATTGAAAAGTATTAAAAATTTATTTATTTAACCAGTTAAAATGAAAAAATTTATTATAACGTTAACAGAAATTTAATTGTTCAATTTACTATCAGTACCATAAGAAACTCATCAATTTTAGTTTTCAGAGCGATTGGTGGCTCATGGTAGAATGACATCATAGGGACGGTTTTAAATACTTTACGCTAATTTAAAGTCATCGAGACCGTCATACTCGTGATCAGCATCTCTGAATAAATCAGCGTGCTGATTATCACCACTGCTATTTTTAAAAACTTCGATCATTTTATCTTTTTTTTCTAATACATTTTTTTAACTGATTGCAATTAACATACTTACTGATAAATAATTGACGGTTTTTGTTTTGAGATAGCCTGCTTTTCAACTAGATTATATACATAAACCATTAATAATATTTATTTAAATGTTGTTTAATATCGTGACTTATACTTTGCTTCTTTTTCTGTTGCAGGTGAGTTGAGACATTTATGTTTTTTCGTACGTTGTAGCATATGTGAGTTCGCAATAATGGATCTTTTTTCCTGTAAAATGATGATTTTGTTATTTGTCTATCATACTATCGGCATTTTGGTAAGAATTTAAAATAATGCTTATTTAACATCTTTGTCGTCTTTATGCGTATAAAATTATAATTCTCATAGAGTTGTTAAACTCGATTTCCTTCAAATCGCAGCTGTCCAGGTAAAAATGGGTAACAAATGAGAGAGTCTTATTTTAATATTTGAAAAAAACTCGACTATCATTTGATAAGAAGCCATTGGACAGTGGGTGCTTAAGTACTCAAGCACAAAAATATACTCTTATGAAGTTGCATGGCAGACAACATAATTATAAGCATAAAAACACCTCCCAAGAAACACTATCGTGTCAGAGGGAGGTGCAAGTGTTAGTAGAATGAGTATACCTATGACAGTTGGGCATGGTTTTAATTAATATTTAAATATTAAATAAATTAACGATTTTTAACAATTTGTAACGGAAAAATACAGTGTAAATAATATACAAATTGGCTAGTAGAAAACTGAGGTTTCATTGAATCTTCTGATGATTGAAAAACAACTTCCTATGGTATACGCTAATTACATCTCTAACGTCACGCTCACATCTATCACATACTTACACACTTTTTCCTAGTCTATATTAAATACCAAAAATATCATGGTATCTAAAAATTTGAGAAGAACTATCCTATTTTTGGAAGAAAAATTACAATTTAACATGTAATTTAATGGAGAAACTATGTAAAATCGTACGTATATAATCTGTAGAAATTACCTAATTTTTGTTTTTATGAAAAATTACTTTTAAATTATTCTATTGAATTTTTAGATAAATCCACAAGTTGTTTTTTTTACAATACAAGAAAGAAGGGGCCAAGTATACATAAAAGCAAGTATGTGAGTACATCCATGTAAGAAAAACAATTGCTAGCGTTACTACATATATTTGCACCTCTCTCACGTCTTTGAACTTTTTCCCGAGTAACTGTGTTAAAAACGTTCTTACTTTAGAAAATCACCTGAATCACGAATAAAGTAGTTGTGAGAAAATAAAACGCGATAAAAATTAGTTATAATATTCATGCAGAACGAAAAAATTTACTTAAATTGTAGACAATTTTGAATGAATATAAAATAATTGTGTTAACAATCATTTATTCATTGTAAAAATCATAAACTCATGACAAATAAATAAATATTTATACAATTATAAAAAAGCTGCTCTATTAAAGTATCCTTTGAATAAATTATTTGTTTACTAATGTAACTAGTGGCTCCCTAGTCTCGACTTCGCTCAAGACTCACTGAGTAAAGCATCGTAATGTGTTGGGACGTAATTCTAATTTGAATTATTTTCATTTGGAATCCATGCAATGTGGACAAATAATAAGCTGTAACAAATTTTGAAAAAATATAATGATGCTGAAAAGTACAATGCATTCCTTACGCCATAAAATAGTTATTGGCCCTAAAGGGCTGTTGACTTGCACTTTTCATGTGATAATAAATAAAGGGGCTATTTACCTATTAAACTTTTTATTTGTCAGATTTGACGCTGCTATTTCAATTGATGAATGTTCTGCGTCAGTTTCTTCATGCCTAAAATTGAAGACATTTTAAGCATTTAAAGTTTTCCTTCCAAGTTTTTCTCTTATGACTATGGGCATTGTTAAAACTTTTATGAGTTCTAAGGATGGTTTTTTTGTTAACTTTAATAAGATGTTACATATTTTTTGACAAGGTAGTTCAACGTTTGATGACTCTTATAAGTAACAGTGAGCCAAACTCTTTTGATATGAAAGTTTATGGCAAACGTGACTGCCTAGATATCTTAGAGTAGTCTTCTATGGCCTGCTGTTGTAGCACCAGACTGAAAAGAAAGTCGCAATGATCTGAAGCACATGAGCTAGTTGTAATGCTTTTTTCTTACATCTCCTGGTGTCACGCTGAAGACGTTGGTGTCTAAAGCATTTTATTTTTTCATAGAGCATGGTCTTCTTGATAATCCAAGTTGGAGAGATTTGTTCGTGATGCTTGTCTGTTGAAGTATTGTTCCGTTTGTTTAAGTTTATTTCTCTTTTCTACCCTCACTATAAGGCACGCTTAGAACATACCTTGGAGAAAATTGGTAATTTATGGTTAAATGTTCAGAGTTAAGAGGATAATTCAGGACCGTTGGTGGCCACGGTTCCTAGCTTCGCAATGAACAACTCCACTCGTGACGTCTGTCAGTGGATGACTTACTTGGATTAATATTGGGCAGCTTTATATAGTCTTTTAGTAGTCGGATCATTGCCTGACATGGTAGTGAAAATACATCTGTTGTCAAAGTTCTTCCATGTCATATGGCCCTAAAAAGAACCCATGAGATCAAAGGTTAAGTAGGAAACGTAAATACTTATGATGGCCTAGAAAAGAACCAGTAGTAATACTTCTAGCCATTTCTTATCATTATTCCTAATGATAAAGAGCTTTTTGCAGGTGGCTTGACTCTTACCCTGCATATACTGGCCTCACCTCTTCCTACGGAGATAGTGCTAGAGAAAGGTACGACACTAACCGAAGAATATCTTGTTTTCGCCTCGTTCCTCGCATAACCAACCACTCACCGCTGATAGGGAAAGTTGTCCTGGAAAAAACCTTCTTCGTAGGTATGCAGGTGGGCGAATTTACTAAGGAGGAGACTGCAGAAACTACTGGCCGTTGTGGCTTCCTGAACTACGCAAAGTTGTCTTTCGTGGCTTGCTGGTGTAGCAAAAGGTGTTCTGGTAACACCAGGCCAGTTGGAAAAACGGCCACTAAACCACAAAGTGTCGAAGCAGATTATGCTTTGACTGGACGTCTCCTGATATAACGCTGAAGACGTTGGTATTGAGAACACCCAATTTTTAGTAGCAGTCGGAAAACTTGGTGGTTTATGATCGAATTCAATGTAAGTCACTTGTCCATTAAAGAAGAGAGTCGTCGGTAGCCAGGATACCCAGGTGCACGGCGACAATTTTGTTTTTGATGAACTGCCGTTGAACGACTATGGTAAATAATTGATGGCTTAATCAGGGATATTATAAGGAAATCAGACCCACTTACTTTGATTAGGGATGGCTTCGGTCTTAGTTCAATGCTATCTAGCAGATCGTATGAAACTAAAAGGAAAAGCTAGCGTATGTTGCAAAACTTTAATCTTATTTATTGCTATTGTTATCAATTTTTTAGGATTAAAACTATACGGAAACCATCTACGTTGTGTTAAGAATGGGGAGAAACACAAAAAATCTACTTTTGTCGTACTTTTTCTGAAGGTCAGAAATATGATATCGTTCGTTTACTCTCGCGCAAAGCATGACTATATAAGTGTAATTTCAAAAACTAGAGTTACTCACTTTCCGCCTTGCCTCGACGTTACGCACCCGGCAGTCGTAGTGCCGGCTTAGGGTGATCTTACAGGGAATTTTGGTAGTAACCTCATCAATAAACTGGTGCAGTGTCATAGGACTATTCGATAATCCTCGTACCCTCCATGCCTTCCACGATACAATAGCAGGCATCGAGCTCTCGAGCAACTGTTGTAACGGAAAAATCTGTATCAGAAAGTGACAATAGCGTATAGCCTACGAGAATTATAAATGTAAAAACTCAGCTAGTAGTCAACAGCACTACAAACAAGATTTTTTATGCACAGTGAACTTTTACATTTGAATTTTACATAAATTTGTCAGACAGATTTAATTAGTAGAGAGATTGCTGCAAGTGCTACGAGGTAAGTCTTCTTTCTGATTTATGATTATTGATTCGACTGCTGCGTTGTAGTTAAGTGATCAAACTAGTTGCGCATATTGTTTTCTTATTTAAGAAGCATGAAAGAGAGGTATTATGAGTAAGTGCTTATGGATTTGGGAAGAAATGTGCCTACAGATTCGGGTATAGCTGTGAACGCAAATAGCGGGTGATGACTGCAACAAGTCATTCTCGTAAATCTCGATACATACTTTAACGATAAGTATATTAAATTCAATTAACTTGCTCTGATCTTATGATTTAAGTTTTAGGAGATTAAGGGGGAAATAGCAGTTAACTGACAACTTTACAGAAATCCCCTATTTTTTCTTTCAAAATTGCTTGTAATATACACAAACTTTAGAGAGGCTAGCCACATCATTTATTTAAAATGAAACCATAAAACTAAATACTTATAATTAGCTTAGTCAATTTCAATTTCAAAGCAGTTATTTTTTTTCCGTACTTTAGATTTTTTTGTCATACAATATATTTTTCACTCGGTGTATTAAAAAGAGTAATAGGTTGGAAAAATTATCATTTTAAACTATTTTTTTGAAGTTGACCGTAATTATCACCTTAATCTATTGCTTAGAACCTTAGAATCTATTGCTTTTACTTATCATAATTGCTCTAATTTGTACAATAAACGACAGAAGTTATCAATGGACATATATGACCTCAAAATCTATACTGCACGTCGTTATGATAGCTCAGATGGCTGCAGCTTATGACACTCGGCTGGTAGCTTAGCAATCTTGAGATTGATCCCGTCGATGGTAGGATTTTATTTTTTCTTAATGCAGTTTTCTACTCTGTCTTAGTTTGCTATAATAACTATTACATAAATTTATATGTTTTCAACACTTTTTTATCAGATCTGTCAAAACAAATACACTAATACTATCTATATTCAATATGTTGTTACGTTAGCACTTGACGTTTTCAAGGCTTACCCGTAATTTTATAGTATTTAACAAATAATTTCTAAGAATATTGACATATTTTTTACACTTTCAAATTCCTAAGAAATTATAAACATCTTATTTAATACGTTAGTTCTTTTGTTTATAATTTTATTTTAATTCTCAACATGATATTATTTTATGCAGCACGAAATATTTTACTTTCGATTTTGCCTTATTCCATAAGTTTTTAAATTCTCTTCTTTTTTACTTGTTTTTTTTAAATAAAATAATATTTTTATTTAGTTCAGATAAATATTATGCTGTTCTTGAAAGGTTTTACTCATCTAAGGTTGTAATTTAGATAGACGTTCAAAGCGCTTACAACAGAAAAGTAAATAAATATAGTTTGATTTGTTTTTGAATAACTTTTACTATTGTTTAGTGATAAAAAAACGTTACATAGCAATTAGTAACTATAACTTTTTTATTTGCATTTCTACATCATTGAATGATGTTAAATGATCTTTTTACTGCTGAGGAAGCAGTAAAACGTTTAACAATAGCTATTTTAAGTGATGAATAACTGTGTGGATTTTGCAAGATTTTGCAGTGGAAACTTGTTTATTGGCAACATTATTACTTCTAATACAAGATATTATGAACAGAAATAAGCTTAGGCCTATTTTTTTTAATAGAAATGTAAAATGTAAAATAGTTTTATTGAAAATTTGTACAAACTATTTGTAAAATTGTCGAGTCATAAAAGATTTTTTAGAATAGTGCAATATTTTATTATCAAAAATTAATATCGTAATATTACATTAAAAAAAAAAAAAAAAAAAAAAACCTTTACCTTAAAAACTCCTTAGAAAAGTCATAATAAAGCTTACTTTACGTTGCAGATCGTGAAGAAATATTAATAATTTTAATGAAATGACAGAAAAGCAGTTGTACTTGAAAAAATGATTCGTTGGGTGAGTACAAAAATGAGTATTTTCAGAGTGTAGGCAGGAAAGAGCCTTTTCAGAATTCTGGGAAAAATGAAGCCTTTTTAAAATAAGTGGCAAGAAAAAGACTTTTCTACAAAATTTTTTTTGCTTATATTATAATGTGGCAATATTTTTGATTACACACATAGAATACTAAAGCATTAATTATTAATTTGAATTTCAATCACTAGCTAACATGAAGTGCTTCCTTGACAATGATATAATTAATGATCAAGTTATTGATAACACAAGCACTAAATAGCTTTCTAGCCAATAGCGGCATTAATGAAGTAATAATTTGCATTGATAAAGTAGATAGTAACTGCCCTGTATTATTGGGTATTACTCTTTTCTGTTAATTATAAAGGCTTCATCAATTATTTAACAACGTGGCGAGAAAGTGGCCTATGTAACCTAGAGGTTGACCACAATTTTATTTAACTAACGCCTTATCATTTTACGTATAAATATACACACTTGTACTGCTAACTTAAAATTACTGAAACAAAATTTTATTAAAAAAGACTTTTTTTTTCTCCTTAATTTAATAAAGATCTTTCATGCGTTCTACTCTAAAAAAACTCTTTCTTGCGCTGACCCAACGATATTTTTGAGGGATTCAAATTCCGTCGGTGAAAGCATGTATTTAAAATCATAACGTTATCAATGAATGAATTTGCAGTGAAAAATCTTGAAAAAATCCACTCAGTTTTCTGACACTCTCAAATGCTATCGTTAAATGTCTTACTGTTTTTTTTGCAGTAAGAGAATTATTTATTATTATTAAATTATGTTGAAAAGAAAATTTAATGTTTTAGTCTTTTATTGCAATCAAACGTTTTTTGTCATCAAATATTCGTAAAAGATGTTTAAAAACAGATAATACTTCAGTCATGTTCCTAAGTTGCAGTAGGCAACAAGTATTAAAATGTTTATGCTCGTTACAACCTTAGATTAGTAAGATCTGTTAACGAAATCATAATATTTGTCTCATCAAAGTAAAATTATCTTATTAAAAAAAAAAAGAAAAAAAATCTAATTCACTGTGTTAAAATCAAAAATAAGCTATTTCGTACTGTTCAAATTAAAAGCAGCATTTATTTATAATTCATTGGTATATGTACATTTGCTGACTGAGTGAAATGTTCAGCTCAGCAGTGTCTCGTATTTTGATTAGGTGTGCTACGCAGGGCACAGTATATATATATATATAAACTTTTTTGCCAATATTCGACAAAATTTAGTTTGAAGTAATATAAGATTAGATAAGAGAACATTTAGCATCAGCGGATAACAACCTTTGAATAGATTATAAAGGACGAATCTCTTTTAAAGTATAAAAGTATTACAGTCTTAAAAGTATTAATTTAATCCAAGTAACGTAAAGTAAGAAAGATAAATAAGTCAGTTAAAATATGTAACAGTCACTTAAATATCAAGGAAGAACAATAAATTTTACAGCACATTTTCAGCATAAGTTCACATTAAACTGAAAAAATTACAAAGAACAAAATTTTGTATCTTAATGTAATAAAAAACTTGAATGCATCCATCAAAGCCACAGTAAGAAAAAGCAAATAAAGATTTGAAAACTTGCATAATTGAATCCATTAACTAAATCTGAAAATATGACTTACTTTAAGCAATTCATTGATGAAAAAAAATTGTGTAAAGTATGAAGATATTTGAAAAATTTCATATTAGAAGAAAAAAACTAAATTCTCTACTACATAAAATAACAGTACTGTTACGTAGGATTCTGTCGTCTTAGGATGCACACGAATTAAATAGTCAAGGAACTAGTATTAACTCATTTATTTATTCAAACGAGAGAAGAGCTAGACGCATGTGTAAGACCTTCGTCCTTGCCAGTTTCAACCAAAAAGCGAGCTCACTTTAGCATCTTATCTGCTTATCCCGCTGCTCTCTCCTACTATAATCATCTTCAGTAGGCCCAAGAAAAAAGGGGTGCACGTATGTGTGGCTATGATACCGTACGTGACACGTCCGAGGCCGCACTGCTATCGTCTTCGATGGCGTTCGCTCATTTTACTATTAAGTGTGTTTGTGTTAGAGTATGGAGATTATATTGTGTTGTTTGTATTATCTATGAGATTCCTGACATAGGAGTAAAAGGGTAGAGAGAGAAAAAGTACAGTCCTTGTTTCTTCTTTTTACATATTCGCTAAATTGTTTTCGAAGTTATACTTCTATAGGCGCTTTCTGCCCTACGGAGTAAATCAATGATTTCGGATTGATGACCTTAAGAAAAAGTGTAACGGAAGTGGACATTTCTTGATTCTCCCCCTTCGCCTGGCCCCTCATATGACGTACTTCCGGTTCCATATACACCACACAACACAACATCAGAGAACTGCACTCACTACAGTACACATTTTTAATTTATTTCTCTTCCTTTAGCCAATTTCTAAGAAAAAGAAAAAAAAAAAAACAGTTTTCACAGAGATTTATGACCTCTGACCTCTTGTACGCTGGGTGAGCCCCTTGGCCACTCTGCTATGAGCGAGCCCGTCGTAGGGAAACTGATTACTTCATTTTATCTTACAGATCGTCACTTATTTGCAATGCACATTATTTTCGATATAAATTATTTTTAGTGTGAATTTTTATTTATTGTATTTTTATTTATTTGGTTTTATTTGACATTAAATACATAAGTTATTTAATAACATATATTTTTTTGGTACATGTTTTTTTTTTAATTTGAAAAATTTACTTATTTATCATTATTTTGTTATTTTTAAAATAAATAAATTATTGTTTATACATTGTTTCTACATTTTTGCAGAATTTGCATACATGAAAAAAAAAATTTCGTACTGTATAAATACAATAATTGATTTTTATCACGTTCTCTTCTTTCACAATTTTTTCTTTGTGATTAAGAACAAAACTCAGAGAAGTGAGAGGAGTGCAAATATATGCTACAGCACTGCAAATTATTTTTCTTACATGAAAGAACTTACATACACGCTTGTACACATACTTGACTTCTTTTTTTTCTTAAAAAATGAAAAAAAAAAAAAAAAATTATTGATCTACTTAAAAGAAAACAGTTTTATTGAATATACATATTTTGTACAAACAAAAAATAGGAGGTTTGTATGGATCTTATGAATAAAATTTGAAGTGATTATTGCTTAAGGTTATTTGTTAAATTACAAATTTTTTTAAATAAACATGCGAAAAAGGGTACAGTTGAATGATTTGCTATTTTATAAGGGTATTTTTTATTTTCTCAGGAAATTGTTTTAAAACTATTGGAGGATTCGACGAAAAAGCACAGTTTTGTACTGGCCAGCTGCCATATTGTTTATATTGTATTATGCCATAAAGTTTTGTATATAATGGTTGTGTTATTAGATATTAAAATATTTATAGGAACCACACCCAACTAACATAGGTATATTCATTCTAACAATGATTGTACCACCTTTGTATATAGTATCGTTTCCTAAGAGGTATACTTATATATTTAATATCATATTATTTACCACATAGTTTTATAGAAGTATAACTTCTTACTTGGGTACACGAGGACCCAGTGTCCACTGGTTTTTTTTGTGTGTTACCATTTATTGTTTTGGTTCACATTCTTCTCCCTCTGTAATATAGTACATTATTGCAAAATTCCGATTTTTTAACTATTATTTAATATTAAGTATTATTTGATATAAAATACATGGCCGTAATCAACTATTATTTTCATTCTTTCAATCTTGTTCACTATATTGTTGTATGTAACAAAATCCTCTAAATCTAACAGTTGAGGGTTAGTACTAAGTCTTAGTGCTTATTGCAATTAATTCATTGTTCTTTAAGTTATTGATGTTTTATTTTGTAAAATATGGTATTACATTATGTTATAATGTATTGTATAATATAACTTATTTTCCTTCTGTTGGTCTGATCATTATTTCAATGATTTTTATTAGTATTACGCTGTTGGCACAATTGGCTGAGCTACAAGCCTATTTGGTGTTATGCTACATAATGTAATTTTTTGTTTGCTAATATAGTAACTTAATTATCGTAAGTAAACGTAATTTAGACTTATGTATACATTTATATTATACACATATAAGTATGAAAAACTTTTTTTTTCTTTTTTTTAAATTACTATTATCATCATTGATAAACCCGATTGCTTCTTTAAATTCTTCTCTTATGCGCAAGGACGTAGCATATTGTTAGCTGCCAATGGTACGCCTCTGATTGCCACGTGCACTCGGTCTTGCGATGTAACTGGTCAACCTGGTCTTTGTAGCTTTGTAACATTATTGGTTGCACTGTCACTGCCCCACTGCTGCGTCTTCACTTCTGAAACTGTTTCTTCTACCTGTAAGCATTCTGGCCAATTATAGTGTTAAGGGGCCCCCCATTTTCCAAAATCTGAACTACCCTGCAGTTGCTTCTAATAATATTTTCACTATCATCCATGCGTATTTCTTCCAGTCTGACAGCTCTCCTTTTATTTGCGCCATCTCGTATTAGTATGTTAGGTGATACGCACTACCGTGATGTTTTCTTATTTCGTACATTCTTCTCTATTCCAGCAGGTATATTATTTTTTTAAAATCTTTCAAGAACCACAGTAGAGAGAGTGAGGGGCCGTTGACCGTATGGCTATGCATCGTCCTCGTTACAGTTTTATCTACGTTTGTTTTTTTTCTATATCTACGCTTATGCACATATATGTACCTAAGAGGTAGTTTACTCACATATGACGAGATCCAATGCATTATACCATTCAAGAACCATGTGCTTATTTTCAGCTAAGAGTGTGGCATTCTCTCTACAGATGTCTATTTTTTATCTTATGTTACGGCATACGCTATGCAGTATAGATATATCTATTTCTCGCAATCTTACTACGGCTGCGCTTCCTTGTTGCCATATGCTTAATTGTTATCTCACTTTATCCTTATTATTTTTTTTTTAATTTATAATTTTTTTCATAATTTTTTTCATAATTTATTTTATTTTATTTTTTATTTTCTCATTCTCTTTGGTGATTAAATAATTACACTTCATTAATATATTTAATTATAATTATACTCCAACACAAGCGAGTCCGGAAGTATTGTCAATTTTGTGCCAGAGGCTAAATTGGCTCACATAAGTTGGTCCAATTTCCTATTCGTAAGTTTCTCCCGCTCCGTTTCTTCCGTTTTTGTATTATGTGTGGAAAGAAAATTATAATAGAGCATAATTGATTTCGATAATCCAACAGTGCTTGTGCTCATTTATTGCAATTATTGTTTTCCACTTTTTTCTCTCCCTTTTCACTAGCTTGTATTGTGGATTTTTGTCGATTCGTAGGCTTTATTTTGCATGCCGTAGCCACTATGTTTGCCTGAATAGGTGAATACTTAACCACCTTTCCCATGTTTTTTTTTTGTTTTTGGTTTTGTTTGTTTGTTAGTTTGTTTTTTTTTCTTGCTGAATTATTCCGATGGCTTGCCACCACCGTTATATCCCCGGGTCGTTGGTGTGTCCCACGCCTTGAGGTGCTGGGCGGGTTCATTTCAGCAAAAATTGTTAGTGTTGTTTTCAGAAGCATCGCTGGTTATTTCTCTAACACCACCCTAGCGTCCAGGTTATTCGTTACGTTGATTTTTTTGTGGACTTCCATGCGTTGCTTGTTTTTTATTCTCCTGGATACTAGCGTCAGCTAAGGGTGTTCACTATGCAGTCCGTGGGCCTCCGTCAAGTTACGAGACATGCTTTCAATTTCTCCAGGTCCGTGCCGGAAGGATCTTTGTCAAATTGATGAAGGTAGTGGAGTGTTCTTAGGTTATCTTTGAGGAAGAAAGAGATAGTCTTTAGACGCCACAGATGTAATTGCTTTAGGGAATCACGGTGTCCAGCGATAACGACATTAAGTTTGCGTTGCCTAAAATCTGATCAATTTTCTTTTCAGACTTTTCTGTACCCTGTAATTTATTTACTTATTTTTTTTTTTTTCGTCTATTCAACCTTGCATGTTTGATAATTACAGTCAAATTTTTGTCATGTGTTTACGTGTTATGAAAATTTAAAAGACTGTAGCGCCTTGCTTATGTTTTGGTAAAGCTACCTGTTTATGATCTTATTGCTATTGTTGTCATTATTATTACATAATTCTTATTATCATGACATAATTATCATCATTATTATTCTCATTATAAATTAATTTGTTATATTTTTGTTAGAGAATGCCACATGCGCATCTTCTATGATTTATGATTTATGATTCCCATATTGTTCGTATGTTATTGTTATAATTCCCCATCTTTACCAGTGTGCATATGTGTATTTCCGTTTTTTCTTCGGTCCTAATGTTATTGTTTATTTAGCTGCTTTCGTCAATGTATATTTTTTTACCCGTGCTGCGTCTGGGGGTCATGAATTAATGAAAAATAACGCTTTTCCCTAAATATTGAAACACGAATGTTTTTGTGTATCCTGTCATTCTATAAAATACTATTTTGATATACTAGCTTTATTATTTTTATATTCCATACTTCTTTTGTCATTATCGTTGTTAATATTATTATTATTGTTATTAATATTATTAATATTTTCATTATTATTGTTATTATTATTTTTATCATTATCATTATTATTATTATAACTATTTTCATTGTACTGTCATCAGTTAATGGCTTGCAGTCGCTTTGAGGGTCGGGTGGTGGTGGAGGTTCAGGTGGAAGCTTTATGCGCCTTCCGTTATATAAATCACTTTTTGATTTGGTGTTTGAATTTTTTATTAGAGGCATGTAGTGGGTATTCTCGCCATTACCTTCTAGATGTAAGTAATTGACTTTTTCTTTATCCGTTGCGATATAGTGGGTACACATATAATTTCCCTGGTTCAATTTAAGATGTACACATACGTTTTTTCTTGAATTCTAGCTAAAACATGTATATATATATATTTCTCATTTCCATGTTCTGAACGTGACTTTGACTTTAGTATATTTTCTGTTTCTTCTGGCTCTCTACACTTTTGCAGGTATTCTCAATTTTTCAATATTATCCTTAGCTTATCAGTCAAAAGGTTAAGATTAAATAAAAATATTAGTCTATAAAATAGTCCTAGCACTTTAAGAGGTATTTTATAAGATTAAATGCATTCAATCATTTCTCTTCGTGTATTATCGTTATGATACTCTAGCCACCTATCTGTCAGCACATTTGTGTCTGATGGTAGGTTGAGCTCCTTTACTGTTTGGTCCCCCAGTTCTTTAAACTGGACTCGCTTATCAATTTTACACAACGTTGGATCTGTTTTTCCACTTTCCTCCGGTGACGATTTTCTCTCATATATGTTTTCGTTGGGCTCCCACACGTTAATCCTCATTCCCGGCTTTGCCTTTACATCTTGCCTTCTTATGTCGATCATAACTTGCACTGGCAGTTCGTCTAATCTTCCCTCCAACAAATCGTATATATCCTGTTCCTTGTCCACCTTTGTTGGAGCGAAGCTTGTTTCTGTGCTCTCTGAGGGCTTTGCTGACCTACGTTCTTCTTTCTCCTCGTTTTGTGCTGTTTTACTATTTGATGTTTGTGGCGTGTCACAATTAGCTATTAATATTTCCTTTAAAGGGCTTGTTATTGACGATGTAATTGAAAAATTCGGCTTTTGTCTGTTCAATGTATCGAGCTGTCTCTTGCGCAATTTTCGCTTTCTTTCCTCGATTAGTACTGCTGCAGGCGAACTCATCGTTTTTTTTTTTCTTTTAAAACTCTGGTTTTTTTTTTTTTGAAACCTAATTTTCAAATCATCATTTCTTGGAAAATAGGATCATTACCTACAGTAGTGATCTGACTCACAATTTTTTCTCGCCACTTTTTTGCTTTATCGTCTGATGTATCAGAATCTAAGCATTTAATTTCCCTTTTGTTTTTATTTTCATTCTATCCCTCATACAATTGTTTTTTCCTGTGCAACCTCTTATTATATTTATTAGTACTGTTGGTGAGCAACTTATTTTCTGAATGCTCGTACTGTGGTGGCTCTCCTTCACTCTCTCCTTTATTCGATCTCTCTCGTGCTTGATCGGCTCTCTCCGATACTTCGAAGCCTATGCCTTTGGAAATACCTTTTCCAGAGGTCTCCATATCCCCTGCTATCTCGTTTACTTCCGTTAACTCTCGGGTATCCCGTGTTTCTTTGTTACCTTTCACTTTTTTTGCCTCTTCGGCTACCAAGCTTGCTTGTATTTGCTGCCAGCCCCAACTGTCGGGTCCCATACCGTGATTTCCCGATTCACTGTTCATTATTACTGGTGTTCCGCAATTTGCAATAATAATATCCTTTGACGGGCTCTCATTACGTTTCGTAATAGAGAACGGTGCTTACTTTCTTGTAAGTGTATATAACTAAAGCTCACGAGTTTTCCGTCTCTTTGGTATGACCTCATTTTTTTCGATCACTGGTGTACTTGTTGATTCTATCCCATGTTGTATTCGGTCCTCCTTTTGTATTTAGGCTTATTTATCGTTTACCAGCCCCTGTAAAATTATAACATCTGTTTTTATTATTTCCCTGAATACGCTGTTTACGGGTCACTCGTGTTTTAAAAATGTGTGCTGGGGGCCCATCGCTATTGGCTAGCCCTTATTTTTCCTGTTCATCCGCCAGCTGATATGGTTCTTGGCGAAGCTGATTGTTATAATTTTATCTGCTATTACTGGATTTCAAGAGAGTGTGTCAGGTACTTTTTTTTAAAGTGCCTGTCCGATATACTACGTCAAACTCGTAGTCTCGTAGTTCCGCTTTAAGCCTGTTAAATCTTATGTTGGGCTTCTTTGATGTATGATAATGTTTTAGTGGTTCATGATCTGTGACCACTGTAAATTTGCACCTAAATTAGTACAACTGAAACTGTTCTTTTGCTAACACTATGGTCAACAGTTCCTTATCATACAATGGGTAGCGTAATTCGCTCCCTTGAAGGTATCGCGAAGCATATTTACACGGTTAATATTTCCCTAGTTCGCCTTAGCTTAATATTTCCCATATTTTGTAATCTGACGCATCCTTTGTAACTATAAAGGGCTTGTCCAGATTAGGTGCAACGAGAACCGGCTCACTGCATAATGCTTCTACAAGTATTGTAAAGGCTTGCTCTTGCTGCTTTCCTCATTAAAACTGTTCTTTTTTTTAAGAGCTTAGAGAGCAGCTGAACAATTTTTGCATAATTCTGGATAAATCGTCTGTAGTAGCCGATAAATTCAAAAAATTGTCTAATTTTTTTGATATTAGTAGGTCTCGGGTATTTTCTTACTGCATTGATCTTTTTTGGATCCGTTTTTATTTGCTCATCCCTGACAATATGCCCTAACACTTTTGCTTCCCATTTTAGAAACTGGTCCTTCTTAGGTTCGATGGTCAAGTTAGCTTCTGCCAAGCGATTTAAAAGTCTAATAAAGCGTCTTCTGTGTCCCTAGAGGTTTTTAGTGAACACGACTATGTGATCTAAGTATACTTTTATTTTGTTCCCTTGTAGGCCTGTCAAAGCGAGTGACATTGCTCTTGGAAATGTATTGGGAGAGTCCGTACATCCCATTGTCATCTCTTGTACTGAGAATGCCCATCCAGCCCAGAGAACGCCATTTTATGTGCGTCCTCTTCATGAATTTCGATCTGAAAAAACCCTTGTTTTAGATCGATTACTATTATATATCAAGCCCACGCTGAATGCTTGAGTATGTCGCTCTGGAATGGTAAGGGATGGCAGCTTCCAACGGTAATTTCCTTGAGCTGTCTAACATCAGTTACCACGCATTAACGCTTCTATTCGTCCGGCCCCGTATGCTTGGGTACAATTTACATGTTAGAATTGTATGGCAATTTTGATGGTTTGACTATACCTTGTTCAAGCAATTTTTCTATTCCTTTCTTCGTTTTCTCCCTTAGTGCCAGTGGATACTAGCGCTTAGCTGTCACGAGTTTATTAGTTGTAGTCTTGATTCGATACTTTAATATGTTAGTGGCTTTTAACAGCTCTTTATCCAGACCAAACACGAAGGGATTATGTTTTATAAGTTTACGGACATGTAATTTCTTCTCTTTGTTATAGCTAGACACGTCTACGAGTTCTATTATTTTTTTCACTCTCGCAAGTTTATTTTCATTTAACCCACTGTCAAAATTATCCTTTAATTTTTCTTTTTTTTCCTTTGTTTTAAACAATCTTATCATTACTTCATTCAAGCCTCTTGCGTTATCCCCAATGACACTGAACGGTTCAGTATTACCTCGCCCTCTAATGAATCAATCTTGGGTATCGATATTCTAACCGTTTTATCACTCTTATGTATAGACTCTGCTTATACCTTTTTCTCATTCTGTATGGCTGCATAATTTTCAAATAGTACGCCTTCTTAAGCCATTTTCTGCAAAGGGATCCAACCAGTATTAACATTTTTGCTCGTTTACTTTACACAAGCGTTTACCACTTGCCTTCTTCTAGTAGAAATTTCGAGCATCTCTGGCTCTAATTTAATCTTCATGCTTTCCATGTGCAAAATATTCTCCCGAAAACGTATGCAGCCACTATACATTTTAAAAATATTCCAACCAATGATACCTTTTAAATCTATCGAAAATGCGCGTGGGACCACATGTTATGTGCAAACGAGGCCATTTAGTAGTATTTCTACTATATCTAACGTGCTACGCTCGCCGTGCGTAACTCCTATGATTTTAACTTAGGTCCCTTTATCAACGAAAATGTCTAGATGAAGACTATCTTTTATTACAATTGATATTTTTGTGCCTGTGTTAGCGTAGAATTTAACTTGACCACTTTGTAGTGGAGAATTTTTCATACATATTAAGAGAAGAGTCTAACCTGCTCTAAAAATGTTTATGGTTCTAAAAAAGAGTTTGTATCTACTTTTTCCTTGTTCTGCCTCTTTCGTTCGTAGGCTATTTTAAAGCGAATTATTTTTGCTCGTCATTCTAACGACGTACGCGCTCGTAGTCAGTGGTTCTCTTACCTAAATATTGCTCTCACATGGCTCACTTATAAGTTTTCTTGCAGGCTGTGCTGGGATCGGTGTACTGTTATTAGGCTCCTCTGTCTCTACCTGCCATGCATCTTAGTAGATAAGCTAAGCCGGTTCTGGACCCAACCACTTAAGGAAGTAGGAAAAAAGGGGAGCTCGTGCTGTTGTACGAGTGCTTTCAATCGTGGTGGTAGTAGTAGTGGTAGGGGAAGAGGAATAGTGCGACAGTTTACCAATAGTTCGTGCTGTTGTACAAAGGCTCCAGGGCACGGTAAAGAGGGAAATCACGTGAGCAAGTTCTTTTTTCTCTCTCACACCGATGTAGAATTTGTGGATAGGGACACTGTGTACATGAGCTCTCTATTCTCACTCTTATCTTAGTTAGCATAAATATATTTGTCTTGCTCCAAAGAGTGCTCTTTTTTCCTTCCTCCTGCTGTAAGAGTGTAAGACAAGGGTTCAAGCGCTCTATGCGTGTGTATGTATGTTACAACGCTTCTCCACTCATGCACTTGCTTACGTATACACCTGCACAGTTGCACACCCCTATGAAATAACGTACATGCTTATATATTACTTTTGTACATGCAAACGCATATAAGCGTCAGCGCATACAGACATGCGATCGTATGCGTGTACCACGCGCGAGCGTATGCATGCATCATGCGCGAGCGTACGCATGCACACAAAAGCATACATGCTTTTTCACGAGGATAAATAAGTGTATTCATAATCCTAAAGTATTTTTTAAAGTAACGTTTTCTATTTTAATTTATAAATTAATTTTGGTATCCAACTACAAAAATGATCGACTCGTATACTTTAATTACTTTTATTACTTACAAAGTTGTTGTAGTACCTTATTTTTCGAAGATGCAAGTTCTGAATAGCTTAGTAGGTTAATGGTTCTATTGCTGTGAAACGGTGCTTCCACTTGAGCTCTTTGGGACTAACATACTATTTTTTTCTTTACGTATTTTTTATTCCCAATATTTATAAGTCTGAAATTATTTAAAACGAAATTTTTGATAGGGAATCTCTTTAAAAAACACAAAAATATTAATTACAACGTTTATTTGCGATATCTTTTTTAGAAAAAACAGTGAAAATTTATTGATTATTTTTTTGTTATCTTTGATACTATCCACTACGACTTGACAACTAAAACATGGTGGTTGTGAACTTTTACTTTTTCAAATTCCGAAAGGCGTTACAGTATGCATCACTGTCCTGCGATAATGCTTTCAGAGATGAAGTTTTGATGATGCATTTTTTTGACAAGCATGTTATATGCAGTGCACGAAATAACGGTTTGTCTTTGAAATGTTTTTACGCATGCATTAGACATATTGGTGAAGAAAATTTTTTTTTATTAATATGAATTGTGAATGAGGTATGAATTTGAGATAAGTTATACGCCTCGCATTTTAATAACGAACTTATAAATTTGGCTCCATCATTACCATACATGTGAATTCCCTCGAGATTTTCAGTGAGTGTAATAAAGCAATGTTTCAAATAACTTATTGTGATATTACTTTCAAAACACTTTATTCTGTGAACTTCTAGCGTGCGATAATGATTATGTTTCTTCATATTGTAATGTAAATCTTTAAATGGGTGGGGTGGTTTAATTAACTAATGACCGATGACGTTTGCGTGTATCGATACTACTGAAACTTTTTTTATGAAATGCCTGTTAGAGTCGTAAAAACCTTTGGTGTCTATGATGAAATCCATGATGATGAATCACTACACTCTCTTGTCATATTTATTCTCTGGATAAGATTTTTGGTTACTGGAAAGTTAGTCGGTCGTGAATTTTTTTACCGAAAAATATAGCAAATTCTTTTTTTCTCCTCGTTTTTCCTGTTAGGGAGTCGGGTACTTCTTACATAGTACTATTTTCTATCTTACTTTTTGTAGACATCATGAAATACTTTATAAACAACAGGTTAAAACATGCACTTATAATATCTCTTTACAGAATGTAGTGACATCCCCCTTATATATTTTAGTTAATTATTAAAAGTACGGATATATGATTAACTGTGTTAGAATCATGTGTACGCCAACTTTCATTTTTTTTTTAATAACAGTTTTTTTCTTGTCCCCCCCCCCTCCCCTTTCCCTTTCACTTTTATCTTAATCAGCACTTTAGAAAAATATGATAAAAAATAATTTTCTTATGAGTAAAAGAGATAAAAGAAGCAAGTGACCTTTCAAAACTATAACTATCGTCGCTTCTTCTTTTACAGCGTTGGTATTTAGTACATGTTTAGTATTGAAATTTTATAAAAAACATAAAATTAGGGAAAAGTAAAAGGATTCACACTAATGTTGGAAAAACACTTTGTTTATTAAAAAAATTTTTTCGAATTACGATTACGTTATATTTTGTCTTTATCTTTTGTAAGTGCACACCAACCGATGCACACCAGTTATTTTGACAATTGTCATCCTGTATTGCTATCACATAAATATCTGTTATCATATGTTTATAAAAAGGTGACTTCTGTGAACAATTACATGTATGGAAGGTTAATTATAAAGACAAAAGAGAAATTATGTGGACATCCGCAGAATTCCACCATATTATTGATATATATGTTAGAAGCACGTGAAGTCTGCATAAGTCATTTTCTATTAACATATTTATTTGTATTTATTATAAATAAGATTTTAGCGATTGTAATGTTTTCAAATTCTTAAATATTATCGTTATACTCTGCAGAGCTATGATAATTTATTATTCTTGAACTTCTAAAATAGCCTATAAATTTCACATGGAACATGATATCTAAATGTACGTGTTTTTATACAATTGTCTGTAGGTGGATATCTGCTTTTCATCTTTTTTTATTCTATTAAGGTATGGAATCATGAGTGCCATGGTAAGCCTTGCAACGTTTGGCAAAAAGTTGGAAAGCGTACATATTTGGAAAATCTACTAACTTTTTAAAAACACGAACATTTTAATAGAGAGCAGTATGTTTGAATAGCGTGAAAGAGATCTATAACAAACAAATTAAGGAATCGTATTAGTTCAATTAAGTAATTTTCATATACATAAAAATAAATTTTTTTTTGAAATTCATTTTTTAATAACCTTAGTCTACGTCTATGTTTAACTACGTCAATCCATCGTATGCAATATGTTTTTTTTCATCAAATAACTGTTGCGACATTTATAAATTACACCGTCATCACGCTGCTCTTTATCTAAACGTTGAACTTCATAAAAATAAATTCTTATAATTTGATTTGTATCCACTAAATGCAAGAGCTCTGATGTTCTGACATTTGAAAAAATATGAACATCTAATAGATTATTATCTGGTACATTGTTTACCTAATTATCCAGTTCTAAGCTTCCAACGGGTTCTTGAAGTTTACATATGACGTTCGACTCATTAAAATACTTCACCACTCTTACATGACATCTTAATAAAATGGAGCTTGGATCGATTTTCATATATTTTACAATATGCTTTAACGTCTCCATCTGCTTTGAGTTTAACAAGCGTATGTAAAAGGGAGTACAATGCTAATCTTTTTATAGAGGATTAATGGGGTGGATAAAACTTGCACGTAGGCACACAATTACAGTAACGATGAAAATCACAATTTTCGTCTGCACAGACTTTTTTGATTTTGCGTACGGTATCTATAACAAAAAGAACTTATTTGTTTTCATTTTTTTTCATAACTGAAAGAATACGATAAGTCTTCGAAGATAAACTGACACTTTTTTAAAACTATCGCACATGCTTTATCTTCATTGCCCCTAACCACTTCATTTATGTCAGACTTTCTAGTCATCGTATTTTTAAATTTTATTGTGTTATCTGATTCTACGTTATTATCATTTCATTGCGTGGTATAATTGAAATGGAATCGAAATATATTATTAATAAATTTTCGTAATTTAATTAAATACCTTTAACTCTGTATACACCATGAAATCCCCCACTAATTGTACGCACGTGGTACGCATAAAATTTAGGATCTCGTGAAACAAAGATCTCTTTACACGATCCTCCACCATATACCTCTAATTCATCTGTTAACTGTACCAATAACGATGCGGTAGGTGATTGATATTTACTGACATTTTCATCATTTCTTGTACACATCACTAAGTCTGTATGCCTATTGAGAGTAATCTCGGGGGGTACCTTTTTATTACTTATAATGTATATTATTAAAAATTAACCATTAAAAGCCTGAAAGTTTTATGCTATACAGATAAACAAAGTAAGATTTTTACTTTTAAATTCCACTTCAAAATCAACAAAATTTTTAGGCACTTCTTACCCTCAAAAACGAGCTGTTTAACACTACAGACGTCGCAAATAGCGTGGAGATTTCCTTCTATCTCCTCTATGCATGCATCGTATTGTACTTGTACCACGCTATGGATCGGTATGTGTACACACATGTTAGTAGCATCATGTAATTCTATATTTTGACGCTGTGCAAAAATGCAGCGGCTCCATAGAGCCTGCCAGATCGGGGAGTGGGCTAGACTCAGGAGAATAACTTGCAACAACATCACTTTATTTCGATACACAAGAATAGATTTATTTCATTACAAGAGGATCTTTTTTAAGCTAAATTACTTACACAGTACAAAGGACAGACGAGGAGATTTGTGATCACAAGAAAAAAAACGGATTAGGCAAGAACAACGGAAAACTCCTTCTTGTCGACGACGCTCTGCTCACTGCCCAACTCTTCTTCTCCCCTCTCTATTAGCTTCTTTTTTTTGTCGGCGAGCTCTTCTTCTGGCGCATCTATCGCCGCTTCTCCACGCCTAATTTGACAACATATCCAGCTGCTGACGGAACATACTGCCCACCTTATCCCTGGGACAAATTTTTTGTAGACAATTTCCCCTAGTTAAGCTTCGGCCACCCGCCGTAAAATCAATGTTTCGCTGCCCACCATGAGAGCAGTGTCAAGCTGCTTATAGACGCCAGAGGCTTCGACTGGTTCCTCGAGTATCGGAAGAAGAGCGATCTTCACGATCGGTCTAGTGTATTCCTTGCCTGTGACTTTTATTTTGATGACTCTCACCAAACCATCGTTACCCGGGATGACGTCGATCACACGACCAAGAGGCTATTTTCCCGTCAATGTAATAAGCGTGGGGTCCAAGGCTAGTATCACGTCAAAAACAGCGAGGTTTCTACGCATTTTCGTCCACTTCGCCCTCTGTTGCAACGTGTTTAGATATTCTTTAGCCCATCAGCGCCAGAGTGCATCGCGTACACCTCGAACTAGGTTCCAGTGGAACAGGCGATCCAAGTTGTCATCTTGCTCAGCACCGGGGACTAGTAAGCGGGCCTCCTCTGAGAAAGTAAGCCGGAGTTAGGATGTCCGGATCGTCTGTGTCTCCAGCGAGTGAACCAAGGAGCTGGCAATTCAGAATCATCTCAATCTCGACTACCAGGGTCGAGAATTTCTCGTAAGTCAAGCGCCTCATTTGGGCGATTCGAAGCAAGTGATACTTCATGGACTTGACGCCCGCCTCCCACAGCCCTCCAAAGTGAGGAGCCGCAGGAGGGATGAAATGCCAATCGATGCCCTCCGCTGCGAGATTCTCAGCCACTGAATCCCAACTGTGCTCGGCCTCCTCCATCAATTTTCGAAGCTCGCGATCTGCTCCATGGAAGTTCATCCCATTATCACTCCAGATCTCCTTTGGTTTTCCTCGCCGGCCGACAAAATGAGATAGAGCGCCGAGGAAGCTCGCTGTGGTGAGATCACCGACTAGCTCCAAGTGAATGGCTTTCGTGCAGAGGCAGACGAAAATGGCGACATAGCCCTTTGAAGAGGAAATGCCTCGCCCCTTCGATCGGAGAATCTGATACGGCCCAGCGTAGTCAACACCAGTCTTACTGAATGGCCGAGGCGGTGGCGTCACGTGAGCAGCCGGCAAAGAGCCCATAAATTGACTTACGGGTCGAGCCATGGATCTGGCACACAGGACGCATTTGCGGACGCACATCTTCATCATAGCATCGCCACGAATGATCCACGCTCGGCGCATGACGTGATCATAGGTAGAACGAAAGCCGCCATGTAGTGCTCGAAGATGAGCCCATTCCACGACAAGGCGCGAGAGATGACATGCACGGTCGAATATCGGAGGGTGCTTCTCGTCAAAGGGCAAGGGATATTGTTGGAGATGGCCACCAACACGTAATACATCGTTGTCAAGAAATGCGTCCAGACGATTAAGACGGCTTGACGATGGAATCGGTTTCCTCTTCTTCAGGGTGTCGATCTCGGCGGCAAAGTAGTGAGCTTGGCTGGCTCTCGCACAGTCAAAGAATGCATTTTGCAACTCGTGAGCTCTAATTGGAGCCCGATAGGCCAGCAGAAACTTGTCCCGTTCCTTTGAGCAAAGGGGTTTTGAAGATCTCACTCGGCTCTTGGCTAAGAGCGCAAATCGACGGCGTCTAACGAGAACCCGCAGAAGGTGGCACAAGCTCGAAAACTTCTCAAAGGGCGCGCGGTGCGCTTCCAATACAGTTCAACAAACGGTAACTTGATGAGCTTCTTCGTAGTCAGTTGAGACAGCGGAAGGTCTTCGTTGATCCAGCTGAGCCGGCCACGAATCAGGGGGGAACGCCAGCCAGGGCGGGCCATGCCACCAGAGCAAGTTCCGCTAAAGCTCAATAGGTGAAGTGCCTCTGGTTGCGATGTCAGCTAGATTCTCGCCAGTGGGCACGTAACGCCACGCCTTACGGGAAGTAAGCTCTTGAATGTGTTTGATGTAGTTGTCGACTAGACTGTTGCCAACCGGTTCGTCTGAGCCCAGCTAGTCCACCATGGTGCTAGAGTCACTCCATAGAAAATGCCAATCGCTTGGCACGTCTAAGCCAGTAGCTACCGTCCCGAGCAATTTAACGGCTAGTAAAGCGGCTCTCAGCTCTAAGCGTGGGATGGTCATCCTGGCCCTCAAATTTTCGGCTGGAACCAAGCTCTTGATGGGAGTAAGTTTGGTTTTGGCGCTAATAAGGCTCACGATGAAACTCTCATTAGTCCGCTCGACTCTGAGGTAAGCTGCCGCAGCTATGGCCCGTCAACTTGCATCCGCAAATGCGTGCAACTGCAAGCCGCAGTCACTTTCCGTTGTCACCTCGCTGCCAGATGGCATGATGAGTTACATAATTGACCTTGCGAAAACATGAACTGATTTTCTCGGCTGATGCAAGACGCATGTGCCCTAGCTCAAGGTATTCTGACATGAAATCGATGTAGTGGCTGCGAAGCGTTGCGTCGTTTCTCATTCGTCTGTGAGCAGAGGCCCAGGCTCTTTGGGCCTCAATCAAGCTGCCACTGATGAGATTGAGTTCACCACTCTTAATGGGCAGCAGGATGACGTACCGGCCACTCTCAGACCTGGTGTGATGCTGGGTATAACAGTCCTCGTACTCAGCATCCGCAGGAGAGACTCGCACTGTTTGAGGGACTTCCTTCATAGCCCAGTAGCGCTGCATGAACCAAACGAGTTGCTCGTAACACGTATCTCGGTCCCCGAGTACCGTTGTCAAACTTGTGGTCGCTGAGGTGGAAGACTGACCATGTACTCCGTTAATAGTCCAACCAAAAACGGTTCTATGTGCCATGAGACTACCTCGAAGCATGAGGCCGGGAAGGAGGATCTTGGCGTAAACGTCTGCTCCAAGAATGAGCTCCACCCTTTGTGGTATTGAGAAAGTTGGGTCAGCCAGTTTGAATCCAATAAAGCGTGAATGGAGATCGATGCCTGGCTCCTGAGATGGTGTGGTCAGATCGATCTGCTGTAATGCATAGGTGGACACATTGATACAGCAACTATCGTCGTCAGCAATTATTTTAAGGCGAGTGCGGGCGACAAAGCAACTTATTGCACCTCCAGACACTCCCACGACGCCGATGGAAGATCTCTCCAGAGTGTGCCCGTACTTGCGAGCCATGGACAAGCTGGTAAATGTCGACTCCAAGCATGGATCAAGCAGAGCTCGAGCCCTTCCTCGTCGTCCACTCGGGTTGTAGAGCGTGACCACAGCTGTGGGCAAGAGGCCTAGTCACGTTGACTCCACCTCAGTCAGGCCGGGGGAGGCCAAGTTCTGTGGATCCTGCTTTGGTCGCTTGGTCCGCACGTTGGAGTTGAGTGAGGAGCCGGGGCGCTTGACCGAAGCGTTGTGGATTGAAGTATAATGTTGTGCCCCACATGCTTGGCACGTCATCGGAGAGGGGCTGCGGCTAACTGAATGTCCCTCTCGAAGGCAGTTGAAGCCCAGCTGTCTTTGTGAGACGAGGTTTTGTCGATCCTTTGGCGTCATTTGCTTGTACGTAAGGCAGCGACCAATGTAGTGATAGGCCTCACATGCTGCATATCGAGCCGCTTCGATAGTGGTGGCGGCCACCGTACGAAATTAGCAAGAGTTCACGTTTGGACCGCTATTGCTTCTCTGAGGAGCCACTGGCAGCTTGGGTGCTTTGTTTGGAGCCAAGGAGGAGAGCATTCGACATCGCCGTCGTAGAAAGTCGGTCAATTGTCTTAAAAGTGGGGTGTGCATGCCCGGTCGTTTGCGACTCCTTATCAAGAGCCTCCAGCTCTGCTTCCCAATTCCATCTGGTGATTCCATCCATCACATCAGCCGAGAGAGAGACGAACCAATCGTCCCATTGATCGACGGGACGTTCAAGGGCTCTCAACTGGTCATGATGTCGCTCTAGGTCGTCGAGTAAAGTTTGGAGTCCTGTGGCCGACTCTTCTCTGAGTGGCCACATTGACCTTAATGCTTTAAGATGCTCTTGGGTCAACTGACGTTGGTGGTCATAGCATGACTCCAAAGTTGACCAAGCAATTTCATAATTCGGGCCAGTTATTTGTAAACTGTCGAGAGCTGACTTGGCCTCTTCAAGAACGCTTGTTTTAAGATAGTATAGCTTGTCGACGGGTGACAGTGACACATTGCCATTAATGAGGGATTTGAATAAATCTCTGAATGCCTCTCAATTCTCTCGTCGTCCGTCGAAGGTGGGTAGCGTGATTTTTGGTAGCCTAGAGATATCTCGCGTTGGATTTGTCTCAGGTGCTGGCTGGTGTTCGTGCATATGGATGAATCTCGTGCATTCATTATACAATCGTCCCCTTGATTCAACATAAAAATTATTTCCACGGCGAAACACTTGTTGTCGGTGAAGTAAAGTTCGTTTTGAAATGTTTCATCTGACAGCAGTTTGAGATGATTCTCCGTAAAGCTAGCCCAGTAACCTTCGAGAAGCTCGAGTCGGCTAGAGACGAGACCCTCACTCCATTGATCAGGTAGAGTGTTCTAAATCACTCTTAACGAGTTTTCGATTACTTGGCTCAGGGCAAGTTGAGTAATCAGTGACTCCATGTTTTTGCAAGGCAAAAGTTCGGTCGTGAAAGCAATGAGGAGGAGAATATATCATTCGATTGCTACAGAGAAGTAGCAAGATATGGCGACCTGCGCCGCCCCAAGAAAGGCGAGCCAGACGTGCATGAGATTTAAGTATTTGATGGGTAAATGCGGTACAACAAAACCGTTGTTAGTTAGCTGTTGCGTAGCATTCTATCTTGAGCGTTGTTGCTCGTCAATTCGTGTTGGAGCTATCGTTACTTCGAGCATAGAACAGGCGAGATATTGTGATTGTTGTTAAACACTATCACCTGCAAGGAAAATTCATTCGAGCAGCCGAAGGGGGCTCTTTTTCGATCGATGCGAATAGCCGTCGTTGACTGTCGCTTGATCGACGCGAGCATGTACATTTGCTTCTGCAGTGCCCTTCTCCCGGGGCAGGGGAGGTTGACACGTACAGAGCAACAAAGAAGAGGTTACAAGACAATGAAGCGTGAGAGATAATTGCTCGCCTGTGACGCACGGGTTAGAAATATGGCTAGCTACCGACATACGTATATGCATATATGTCAGCGTGAATGCACATCACGAACACTCAAAGATCCTCTGCAAGCCTGGCAAGCAACGATTCGAGAGTCATCTTAACGGTCCAACATCCGCACGGGCGACACAACAAGCCATCCTCACACATCGAGCATTCAGCCGCGCGCCCCAAATCCGGCTCGGAGGACCATGTGCAAAAATGCAGCGGCTCAATAGAGCCTGCCAGATCGAGGAGTGGGCTGGAATCGCGAGAATATCTTGCAACAACATCGTTTTATTTCGACACACAAGAATAGGCTTATTTCATTACAAGAGGATCTATTTTAAGCTAAATTACTTACACAGTACAAAGGACAGACGAGGAGATTCGTGATCACAAGAAAAAAAAATGGATTAGGCAAGAACAACGGAAAACTCCTTCTTGTCGACGACGCTCTTACCTTACATAAGGTAAATGTCCCTAATAATGGAATATGAAAGTTCACGTATTTGTTATGCGACTTAGTTGATAAAAAAATTGTGGTAGTTGTATATTTTATGTCTCCTAATGAATTCCTAAGAAACATTTTATTTCACGTACAATAAATGACCTGTTTTAAAAATAATTCTATAAAAACGTACAAAGTCGTACCTAACCAATCTTTTTCAACTGTACGTATTATGGTACCAAACTTCAACGAATCATTTATGTACTTCTAGTAAACCAATAAATGATATCATTATTTTTATTAAATAAAATAGTATTATGCAAGTTAGGAAGCTCTAATTGTCTGAAAATTTTATACTAAATTAACGTTTTTTGAAAAGTTTCATAAATAAGAAAATGATATGAAATGATAGGGATAACGTTTTATAATTATGTACATTTTTGTCCTATAATCTTTGTTATAAAACAGAGTATTTTAACCATTAAGAATCATATTTGAAAATTAGAATAATAATAACTAATTTACAGCGCACCAGCTAATACCAAAATTTCTATTGTTAAAGCTCACGGTTAAAAGAGAATTCAAGAAGCAAGTATGATAAAATTTGTGGTCATAATAGGAACATTTATCTTAGCGTGTTAAAATAACAAACACTTTTACACTCTTTGCAATATTTTTCTACAATCATGCTAACCTTTTGACAAATTTATAAATTTGTCCAGATTTATATTTTTTTTGTCTTGCAAATGGTTTTTATCGCATATTTAGGAGATAAAGTTTCCGGAAGAGAATTTTTAGCTTTATGATAATCAAAACATTTTTGACTATGAAATTTTTACCCACAATTCGTAAGTTCACAGTATATTTTTTTATCAATTATTTATGTTACTACAGTTAGGATTTCTATTTTAGACAGAACAGACAGATCTACTATCATAACTTCAAAAAATTGTACTTGGCTGCTAATATATTTTTAATCAGGTTACAGTGACCTATATTGTCGTAATATATCACATTTATTGATAAAGAACCACATGCCTGTGCCCTAGCTGAAGATAAATTATCTCTATTATTTATCTCTGAAATTCCTTACTTACTTAAATTATTACACAGTTCTTCCAGCACACCCCAGCCTTGATGAAGTTTAATGTATGTAACCTCAACTTCTAAAATCTTCGCGATGTCGATGATTTGTTTACTCTGTTCCATTTTTTTGCATGAATCCTAGATATCTTGGAAATTTGAAATAAGCATTTTCAAGCCATTTTAAGGTATTAGCTGTATCCGTGGGCTTAGTAATCTCAAATTTTATAGTGTGACAAGTTTTTTTCTCATGATCGTATTAATTAATTTTTTCTAAGGTGGCTCCTTACTTAATCAAAACACTGGAGTATTAAATGATATTTTGAAGAATGATTTTTGAAGGTGCAAGGAGTCTTTTTCCAAAATTTTAGACCTCATCACCACCAAAATTGTTGAAAAAAACTAACTGGAAAATAAACTCTGTAACATAGCCTCTTATGGAGGGTCGTCAAATTGGTAGCGCAGGTTGTATGATTTCTCAGCAAAGATACTGTAGTTCTTAATAGAAAACTATGTAGCAGATAGAAGAAATCAGAATTTTTCCAACGACATTCAGGTACTTGGACATTATCATGGGTTTTATAGGATATTTTGTGAAAATAGTAGATAACTGTGCAAGTCACGGAACAGATAAAAAGTGTGGGGCGTCTGCTACATCGAAGAGCGGTAGCCCACGTAGTTTGAATTGATCAGAAAGTTTTACGTAAAATGAATAGGAGTTTTGGGGAATCGTAATTATAATAAAAATAAATGAGACGCTGAACTAAGAAAATAATTTAATGCGGGGCTGACTTATGTACTTTTTGTATATATACGTCTACTCGGGTCACTGTATTGTACGATATAGGTCAACGGTGTAGATGTGACTGAACTTTTTTTGAAGGGACTATAGGTACCTATCCATTTTTAGTCAAGAACCTCTACAGCCAATGAAAATCTGTGTTGCAGTATGCTTACTCTTCTTGTAAGATTTATAGTGCGGAGCCACCTTAATCCTTGGTCTACATGGCAATGCTTGGAACGCCTCTTTTATCACGATGCTCGCAATATCAAGGGGGATACTCTTGGGCTTGTTGGGGCACTCTTATTGCTATCAATTCTATCTGTAAAATAAGAAATAAATATAACTTTTTTTTTTTTTTTATATTATAGTGCTTTACGTCCGGCTCCTATAAAGGGCACTACACAGGGCACTTAGCACTTGGGAGAAGGAAGGGAAGAGGGATGGGAGGCCTCCCATTACTGGGAGGAGGGTAGGAAAAATTAGGCAATTTTGCTGCGAGAAGGTCGCCTAAACCCTTCTCGAGGAGCATTGCGTGGTGAAAAAGCACATGTGAAAAATCACAGAGGTACTTGCCCGAAAAGTCGCACTATGGCCGGGAATCGAACCACGGTCTCCCACGTGCCAATCCACGATCTAGCCGACCGAGCCACCTCGCGCTCCGAAATAAATATAAATAAAATGCAATTCAAAAGTTTTGACAAATTTAATTATGAAATTCATTATTTACCCGTGTTGGTGTCACACGTAATAGTTACTCATGATGGAACAGGTATTGATCACTTCCTCTATCGGGCAGTCAGGTTGATTTTCTACGCTATATTTTAAAATAAATATAATTTGAGAGTTAAAATAAATGATAAAAAAAAACTATCTTTAAATATTTCAAATTACCTGGAGATATGTTTTTCTTCTTGTAAGAGAGTTACACCCCTGACGGTCCAGTTATACCATCATCTAAAGGGTCCTCCTGCGTTTTTTTAAGTGTACCGTCAACGTTTGGAAGATTTTCAGAACCTTCGAAACATATTTTGGTAACTCAAAAAGTATTCTGTTCAATTTTTTTTTTCCAATTATGCAAAATCTTGTAAGCATAACAACTTTTGTGAAACTGTAATATATATAACTAACTAATTTTATCGTACGCCTTGTCATTTTCTTTCCCATTTTGTTGTTCCTAGCATTAGGCGATAGACACTCTACCACTGCTTGAATAATTATAGGACTACGAGTTAGGTATCGAGGGTACAATGTGACCTCCAGTACCCCTACCAGGTAAATGATAAAGAACTCCTGCAATAGTCCTATTAATTCGTTAATAGAGTATGGAGGTAGCACGTCCTTGAACCACTTTACAGAGTACACTTTACGTGCATCTTCTGATACTATGGTCGCGTATCACGCACACGACCGTACGATCCTAAACAAAGCAGTGATCATGGATGCATCCATTCTTACTTTTTTCATTCACGTGCAGAAAACTGAGAAAAACGGCATAGCTACCAAAAACTAATGCAACGCAACTGTAGAAATACACTATTACATAACTTAAGCAAGTTTAAGTAAAACGCAAAAAATATACTGTATAAAACTTTTAAGTAAAGTGAGAATGGAAAAGACTTTGAACGAGATTTAACAAGTAAAGTTATCGGAGCGTATCAGCAAGAAAATATGATTTGACTGAGAGTGTTAGATAAGGACTGATCTTCTTTTGCATTTTTTTTTTCCCAACTAACTGTTATACTTTCTCCTTTTTTGCCAATGTATGATTAACATTATAGGTATACAAAGTCTGATAGGTTCACTCTAGTCATAGTCTGGAAAGATCTAGAGTTAAAGTTTGGAAGTAAAATAATGCACTTAAGGGACAATCGCTTACTTTCACCATGGTTACTTACTTTTCTTCATATTGCACTTTCGCTGTCATCACTACTTTTCTCTACAACTGTTCGCAGATATTTTTTGGGTGACTAAGTGAGAGATGTCTTTCAGGTTGGAGCATGCTTAATAAGTTTTTTTGTAGCATTTTATATGATAAAATGAAAGACATACCATCTCTTCGTATGAATCATATATGCCAAAATATCAAAATATTTGAGTGGGAGATTGCATCAGATATGAAAATTTTGAGGAAGGGTGGGAGTGCAACAGCTGTACAAGTTTGTCAAAGGCGAGGATTTTCCTTTATATAGACCCGTTAACCTCAACTTTAACTTAGATAACAACTGACATAGATAATTATCACAGAGCCCGCAAAATTATGTTAGTAAAGTAATTTTTAATTTCAAATAATTGTGTTGTATGAATCTGTAAAAATTCATTGTGGTAAAAAAAAAAAAAATGCATTTTCTATCGCATCATAGCGGGAATCATCCACCAGATTTAATTAATCTTATAAAAAATCAAAAAAAAAATAAAAGCGGTATAATATCCACTGCAAAGGTATTACTGCATTTGTATCCACTATTAAAGAAAGCTACGAAAAAAGTCGTAGGGTTTCATTATAATGTTTATCGTCAGTATTTTTAGCCTTTATTGCAGCTTTCCAAATGTCAGTTTACAGGAGGTGTAATTATAAATGCACATATACGGAGTAAGTTTAAAGTTCATTTTGCTTTCTTAAATGATTACTTTAACGATAAAAACATTAGCCAAATGGAATGCATACAAGTGGGTTATATTGAGTTGACATTTACATTATCTTACGGAATGACATCAATAATTTTTGATAAAAATAATATTTATGTACACAAACTGAGCAGTATTGTGAGCTATTAAATTAATTGGAAAAAATTATCTTTAATATTGATACTTGGAGTGGCACGAGCGCAGATGAGCAACGAGCAACGCTTAACCAGCCTGAAAGGTGGAAGCGCACTGAAAAGCGAGCTCGGGGCTTCTCTCCGACTCAGCGCATTTCATGTATATGTATATATATATATATATATCTTTCTATATTATATAGTCGTAAGAGTAAGAGCGAGATTTTGCTCCCCCCCACCCCCCACCTCCCCCTCGCACCCCCAAGCTTCCCTATATATAATGTAAATATATTCGTAAAGCCTTATATATTAACTGTTACAAGTGGTATAATTTTCACATATAATTTTATTTGACCATAACAAAAAATTTTGTTACAATTATCTTACTTACGATGTTAATTTTGATAAAATACTCTAAAATGTCTTTTTAGGTGCTCTGCTTTTACATAACCTTTTCCAGAATTTTGACAAATATTTTTTTGAACGTTTTTTTCATGACTTTTCAAATGTCTCTGTAAGTGATGATTTCTTTTTAAACTTTTTTCGCATTTAATACTCTTAAAATTTTTTTCAATGTTTTGGCATTCCTTTGTGTGACGCAAATAGTTTTTTTTGTTTAATATTATAATGCTACACAGATCACATACAAAAAATTTTTTTTTTGTGAATTTTTTCGTGCGATGATAGACACTCTTGATTTAAAAATTTTGAGTTACATTTATCACACTGATAAAATTTTGCATTCATGATGGTGTATCTGAAAACATATTACAAAAAACGGATTGTTTATGATTACATAAATCTGGGTACTAGACGGTACTGAAATTTGCTTTTTTGATGAAAGATAAAATTTGCAAGAGAGTATAAGAATAGTAATGAACGATAGAATAGTTTTTTTGTTACTCTAAAATTTCATTCCAAACAATATTTTTAATTTCAAATTTGTTTTCTGATTCAATTGGGATAAAAATTTTTTTTGGTTTTAACATCTAGACAGTGCAACATATAATTGTCCAAAATATTGTACTATTGCCATAGCTAACTTGAAACTGCAAGTTTACTTGCTCACAGATTACATGAAAATGAGCTATTGAAGTAGCTCCAATCTTAATATAAAATAAATTTAAGAAAACAATCGGCACATGAAGGGGGGAAGGGGGGGGGTACACAGTTGTTCATACAAAACTTATCAAAACATTTTAGAATAAATTGATTTTTTTTTTTATTTTTTTTTTTTAATTTATATTTAAATTTTCTTAATTTTAAGGATTCACACTATCACTACTGTCACTACTACAACTACTACAACTACTGCTACTACTACTGCTGCAGCTGCTGCTATTGCTACAACTAATACTTATTCTTTGACGTGATTTTTCGCCAATTGAAAAATTTGGTATTGTTTTTTTTTTTTTTTTTTCTCACAAAAATCATCGACATCATTTTCCTTAATAGGTCACTTTTGACTTGCTCTATTCTTAGGGTTCAAAGTATAACACGCACGTCAATAAAATGTTTACGGTAAAAATCTATTTTAGACGTGTTGAAGTAAGGAGTTATGCTCAATTCACATAAGAGGATCGGGATTCTTTATTGAGTATTTAGTGTAATGTACGTGTATAATGTACATTTATTTGTTTGTATACCCTCGACCGAAAAAGGTATATTCTTCTTTTAGTGATGGAGTATATTGTAGATATCCAGGGTTTTAAGAAGACAAATAATAAATATTTTTTAAAAGAAATTTCATACGTCATACTTGGAAAAAATAGGGATTCCATGGCAGTTGTAATAGTGCTCAAGCCGCCTTTCGCGTGGAAAAACTTACCTTATGCGGTCAAGAAACAAAATCGTTGGTTGATAACCAATTTCCATGGTATGAGCTAGAATGTCGGAAACATTACCTATGAAAGAGCGCTGAATATATTTAAAACTGAACTTGTTCACGCGGAAACGGTTTTCGTCAAGGGTCTTGAAAAAAAAAATACCTGGAAGAAATACTAACATGCAAAATGAATATTTGCTATGCAACTACCATGCCTTTAATATTAACTCTTCATGTGCTATCAGAAATGTTTCTAAAATAAGGGATTGGATATATTTTAAATTAAATCAAAAAAATGTGCTAAGTTCGATGTATACAGTAGTTTTTCCTCATTGAAAATCTTTTTGCCATTAATAATAAAGAACCGGTAGAACATGTAAATTATAATTTAAGAATAAGATGTAAAAATAATTTTTTAAAGTAAAGTTGTGCTTCTAAGCTATTCAACTGACCGATTATAATCACTAAAGCTGCTCAGAAACTCGGAGAGAATTAAAGCTACATCTCATACTTGCTCATGGAGAGAGATTGCGCAATCTTACGCAGAGCTGTGGGTGGGCAGATGTCACTAGCTCCGATAAAGAAAAGTTATAAATACAGGTTGTATATTATTATTCACTCAGTTTTACCCATGTGACACTAGTTGTAACAGCAACAGTGAAAAAGAGAGCCTTGTCAAATAAAGAATATATTAGAAAAATAATTTTTACCTTTAATATTCACAATTTCAAATTACATCATGGATTTCATCATTAGTATCTACGGCTTTTATAATGTTGACAGACACTTCATACCGAAAGAAATTTGTAATCTTATATGAACTAGAATAAAACGCCTAATCATATCTTTCTTTGTTAGGTAAGAACCCAGTTTGTTCAACAACTTAAAAAAATTTTACGTACTTCCTGAAATAATTAAAGTAATACGTTAAATAAGATAGTAGCGAGTACACTGAATTTTCACTATCTCCTTGCAAACGTATTTTCAATAATGTGGACATGGGACGAACCCAGATGCTCCTTTTTTTTTTTGCAGCTGCTAAGTGTTTTTTCATACAGTTGTAACAAAATCAGGAATATTTTTTCTTATCGATGGTTCGTCAAAGGAGTTTTTTAACATGAACAATCTACAATTTCGATAAGCGGCCTAGGATTTCATGTTAATTCTTTTTTTCTTTACAATTTCAGTAGGTATATAGGTTCAAATCAACCTCACTACAATTGTTGTACACGTTGTCGACATCAGCAAGTTGTATGTACTTACATATTTGTCCGTTCCGTTTTATCAAGAGTCAATAGTTCCCTTGGAAGTGAAGAGTTCTTTTTGAATCTCATTTAAAGTTATAAGAGTGAGAAAAAAGTTTGCTTTCCGTGAGTTAAACTTGTCCATTTAATTAACAATATCTGCTTAAAATTCTGTGCCCCATGTGAACGATTGAGTTTTGACAAAACGGAACAGAACAGTCCTCTTAACTCTCATTGGCTGTCAGAAAAACTTGATTTTGCACTTGGAAAAACACATACGACACAATGAAGTTAAAAAGTTGATTTTTCTAACATCAATTTTCTTAACAGCATAGGACCAAACATAAATTAATGTATAATATTAGTTTGCACCATCTCAATGGCAACATCAGAACGTGTAACGTTCCGAATTTTATCTTTTTGAATACACCGGACTCATTGAACCCAGTATTAATATGAGCTTAAGGCCTAAATCTTAAGTCTTCAGACTGTAAGAACTTTTACACACCCATGAGATTGTGTATTTTAGAATTTTCCATACATTAGTGTTGAGAAAATGTGTGTTATGGCAATATGAGCAAATGATTTACCTAACTATTTACCCAAGAGTATATTTTATAAATAGGAGAAAAGAGAATCGTTATGTGATTAATTTAACTAATACATTATTATGATAATGGTTTTTTTTTAATTTTAATAAAAAAAATTAAAATAAAAGAAAACTAAGTAAAACAAACACGAATTACAAAATCAGAAACGATACACAAATCAATTCCAATAACGACATAAATTAAATTTATATGCACATTTGCGCTTTAAGTAAATCGGAAAATTGAGAAACATTTATAAAATTATAATAACAATAATAATAATAATAATAATAATAGTTAAAATGATAACAATAAACCTATAAATCTAAAAACGCATTTACGCCTAATAGTAGGACGTGCTCAACAAATGGACTGCCAACTATAATTCAATTGGAAAGAAAGGCCTCTTAGCCTTTCAAGCAAGGAAATTAATATTAGAGTAACGGGTCCCTCATCAAGCTGCGGGATGAGACCTTGGTTTAAGTGTGGCATACGAGTCTTCACTGTTCTTATTGAAATAATTGACGGATTAGAGAGTTTCAGGTAGTAGGTGGAAGTCACACATGTGTAGTTGTCCGTAGCTGTGCTAGTGATAGGTTTGTAGACTGCGGCGCAGCCAACGATACAGACCTTCATTCGTAGTAAGCGCCTAGAAAAGTACCTAAGTATCTTATGTGCAAGTGCATTTGCTTCGCTGAAGGTGCCTAACTTTAAACATACATTTCACATAGAATTATATGTAAACATGAAAAAGAACAAAAAATCTTTTTTTTCCATTTTTAGAGATTATTCGAAAAGAAATCTATTTATTTTTGTAGTAGTAGTATGAACAATGGTCACAAATAAAAGGGTTCAAACATTTGACGTAGAATCTTTATAAGCAAACTTTTAATTATCATTCTACGTAAAATACTTAAATCTACCAGTTTTAGTAGTGCCGTCCGGATAGTTGAACTTACAACTACACGGAAAATAATTTTGAGCATAAGGAGATCAAGTACGTGTGCTGATAGAGTTCGAATCATTTTGAATTACTACTGCACAAGTATTTGGACTACTTAAGGGGGCTCCTACGACTACTGCTAAGGTAAAAGACAAACAAAAAACAAAGTTTTGTTTTTCAATAAACAAATGTGTCTGAAAATCATTATGATATTTTTAATAACGTATGAAGTGGGAAAAATAATATTTATGTGTGTAGTTTAACTTTGTACGAAAAATTAATTATTGTTTTGACCAGTCTAGTGCATACGAGGGTACACCACCAAACCAGACCACCTGTGTTGGTGTAGTATAGCGATGTAATATATAGGTATATGGTATATATATGTCGTGAACAAGTACGTCTGCTACCCACATGACCTCCTGACCTCCCGGACACTATTTATTTATTTCCATCACAAATATCTCGCTCAAATGGTCCTTTATCCACAATTTTTAATACAGCATATTACAGAGGAAGACTTCATCTACAAAACGTATATATTCAGTCTGCTGGGACATTTAATTTAGGTTAATTATAAACGAAAACAAATTGTTTTTCACGCTGCCCCATAGGAACACGAGCTAATAGTTACAACTTTGAGCTCGGATTTCTCAAAATTTTAACCCATTCGAAATATAATTAAGACCACCATTAAATTCAGTAGAATTTTATTTACAAGAAATAATATATCTCTGTTTGGGGACTTTCGTGAAGGAGCCCCCTTAAGATCAAAGATTGTGTCACACTAGTTCAAATGAGCATTGAACTCGTAAAGCACAACCATGAGAGCCACGCTGCTTATAGTTTGTGTGCGCACAGTACGGCACAGCATTTAACTGTAAAAGCTCGTGGAAGAGAGCCCTTGGAGCTCAGCGATCGTGCTCTCATAGCGCAAAGTCTGGGCTCTGTGCGTTCAATGCTTTGTTAAGCTCTGCAATGCCATATTTTGGGCTGAGAAAGCTAAATCGTGCGTATACCTACTCGGCCCTCTGCATCATTAAACTGCAAAAGCCTAATAATTAGGCTTAAATTAATACACCAAAGGTTTATGGCCAATGATCACAGTAATGATATGTTTGTATATATATATATATATTTTTTTATATTATAGAGCTCTACCTCCGGCTCCTTCAACAAGGGCACTACTATGGGCACTTAGCACTTGGGAGAAGGAAGGGAAGAGGGACGGGAGACCTCCCATTACTGGGAGGGGGGTAGGGGGAAATTAGGCAATTTTTTCTGCGAGAAGTTCGCCTAAACCCTCCTCGAGGAGCATTGCGTGGTGAAAAAGCACATGTGAAAAATCACAGAGGTACTTGCCCGAAAGTCGCACTGACCGGGAATCGAACCACGGTCTCACGCGTGCCAATCCACGACCTAGCCGACCAAACCACCACGCGCTCATATGTATATATATAACATAAATAGTTTTTTAACAAAGATATTAAAACCATTTTATTTCAATAAAAAAGTTATTCATTCAGATAACATTTCGTAAGTGTTTACAGTATTTAAAAATACTTGAGTGCAAAAATAACAGGTTTTCGATGTATTTTCTAAAAAAAATTGAAAGATTGATCACATTTTCAGTTACTGAAGCACATTTTCAATAGTCTTGGAGTTTTGTGGCTGTTCAACCACCCAGCCTGGTCCCATCAGAAAATATTTTACTACAAATGCAAGCCAGAAAAGACATCCCTGAGGAGTATGGGCAGTCACAACGGCATCCTTCTCAGTGGTCATTCCAACAATATACCCTCAGAAAAGGTATTCTCCAGGCCCTGTTTCCCAACGAACATTGAGTGGTTAGTTGTCCGGGGAACAACCAGAAGACGAGATATTCTTTACTTCGTACCTCTCTTTATCACGGTCTTCGTACACAGAGACTTCGTCAAATAAAAGACTATATAAAGCCAGCCACTATTAAACCAAGTGAGTCATTCACTGGCAGACGTCCCCAGCAAAGTGTTTCGCTGTGAGGCTGGATACTCCGACTACCAACAACCCAAACCCTCACCACTCTAAGCATTTAACAAGGATCAATCACCGATCCTCTTCAAGTCTGCACTGGGCGAACCTAATAGCTACGAAGAAAAAATAAACTTTCGCAAACGGATTGTCTCCACAGCAAACCCATAGAGAAGGTATTCTCGACGCCTACTTTCCCGACTAACGTTAAGTGGTTGGTGACACGAGGAATGACCCCAAGACAAGATATTATTTGATCAGTGGCGTACCTCCCTCCATCACGGTCTCCGTACACAGAGACTTCCAAGGTAAGAGTCAAGCTACCCACAGCCAGGTCTTTATCTTCGAGAATGATAATAAGGAATAGCTGAAAGGTTCGCCATGGGCCATTATAAGTATTTACGTTTCCTACTTAACCATTATTCTCACTGGTTCTTTTAAGGATCACCTAAGTTTAAACTACCTTGCCAATAAATACATGTTTACTACCATTTTCGGAAGCGATTCGACGACTAACTGACTATGTTAATTAAAGACGGCCACTATCAAACCAAGTCAGTCATTCACTGGCAGTCATCACGAGCGGAGTTATACTTCGTAAGGCTGGGAATCCCGTTGTCCAACGACTCTATAATACCCTGTCGACTCTAAGCATTCAACCAGGAATCACCGATATTCTTCAAAGTCTGCGCTGGGTAAACCTAACAGCTATGATGGGAAAAAAAACTTGAGCCAACGGGCAAGCAGTACGAACTAATTTTTTTATCTTAGATTACCAAAACAACTGAGTCTGCAAAAAAAAGGTGTTTTAGACACCAACGTCTTCAGATTATACCAGGAGACGTTGGAAAAGAGCTCTACAACTAGTTCGAAAGCTTCAGACTTTGTAGATCTCCATCTGATCAGTCTAGTGCTTCAATAGTAGGCCAAAAAAGATGACCCTGAGTTATCCAGGAAGTCACATTTGCTAGAAACTTTAGTCATGAAAGGGCTTACGTAGGAAGCTCACCAGTCCCTTTTAAGGCCTCTATTGTACCCTCACAGTCAGCTTTTAAATTTTTTAGATTTTTGAATGGATTGAATATGTATTTGTATTTTTGTCGTGATAAAAAATGTAGAGATTAAGCTTCAGGACTTTGTTGCTCTGGTAATAAAGTTGTGAGATAAGAGAAAAAAATTTTTTTTTTATTCTACATTTTTTGTGAGTTTTAGATCCTTACAGCTATAATGAATACCCCTTATCTTATATTATAACGTGGGGAAATGTTAATTAACGACTATTTTAAGGCTCAGAAACTATTCCCTTGCGTAATGAACACACCTTCCTTTTTGGCATAATTATATTTCTTATACTTATTACATTTTATTTTTTAACGAAAACTGCATGAATTCCAAACAAATATTTTTGTATTCCTAGAAGTGTCATTAATCAATTCATAATTTTTAAGTAGTACTGTCGTATATAATTGTATTTGACCTACAAATATGCGATACAACTTGATATATGAGATCATCGAGTACCCAAAAATAACCTGGTTAATTTTTTGTAAATCTAGGGTACTTAGAAAGTAGGTCATAAACACTTTACTACTCAGTAGTTTAATACGTAATCTTATAAAAGACTGGTGATTTATTTCAGCTTTAAAACTGACCTTCAAGATTTATATAAAAGTGTGTGAAGAAGACACTGAAAACATGAATTACGTTTTATTTGCTTTAAAATATTGATTAGGTGCCTGTGAAATTTGTTATAAGCAATTAAATAAGCAAAATTAAGAAGGTAAGCATGGGTATGATATCAAATTGCGTGGGGGGCGTGACGAGGTTAGTTAGAAAAAGCAGACGAAGCCTTGGTGACGTGCTGCTATTTAATTTCGATTTAGAATTTTCAAATATCAAAAAATAAGTACTTTTGCTAGTATGTCTGATGTACTTCGGCTTCAATCAGTCTATTTATTCCTATTTTACAGCTTAACCGACAGATATAGGCCAAAATTTCGTAAGAATAACGAATACGAAGCATGTATATCTTAAAATGCTCAAAACAAAATTTTTTTCAGGCTCAGTGTTCGAGAAATAATCTTATCATTAAGTTAGCTGCAGGCCAAATTTTCCCTGTGTATAATTGGCGCAAGCGTGTTCTTGAAATTAAGCAGAGCTGCCTACAGTGTGATATCGGCTACAGATATTTCCTAATTTCATCAAAGATAGCACGCAGCGTTGGGAGTTCTCCGGGTAAGATGGTAGAGCACTTTTCTCCCACTTAGAGGGGTCGGGGTCAAGATTCGGCTTTCTCCCTTCATCCTAAGTAACTCTGTGGTGTTTCTTATATGACCTAACCACTACAGGATATCATATATATATATATATATACGTAGGTAACTGGTATAATGCCTTTTATCGTGGCATGCAAATTTGCAGATAATAGTAAAGAGCAAAGATCCCTTAGAAGAGGAGGGTGGGTAGATGACTCTTGCATAATAAAATCGTACTATAAATGATCAATAAAACCAATAATGAAAGATATGGGGCGAATCAAAGTTATATAAGTATGAATGTACCCAGCCATTTAAGGTAGCTCCCTTGTCTACTGCTCTAGTCAAGTGAAAGAATTTTACTTGTGTGTGTTTAAGTATATATGTACATCAGTAATGATATTCTGCTACCATCTGTCATTTATAACCATGAAGCTTATTTTCACGTCTTTCTTATCAAATAGGTATCAATCAGGTTTTCGATTTTGAGTTGGAAAACGCTTGCATAGCTGTTTTGTTAAAGCTCTTCCATTCGAGCTCACGTCAAACGGTTTAATTTTGAGCAAGAATTTTTCAAGGTCTTGTCAAATTGGGAGTATTAACAGAGTTACTATTGAATTCAGCGAATTTCAATCTACCAAATTAAACATATTTTATTTCTCAGATTTTCGCAAGGGAGCTTACCTTAACATAGACAGATAAAATGTGACGTTGCTAAGGTAAGATATTAACTTGGCAGTGAATTTAAAATGTGGATGAAAACTTGAATATTTTGAATAAATACACCAATATCATTTCATCCCAACCATGAATTTTGTACACCTTAAATGTAAGCATCTGAACTTCAGGATTTAAGAAAAGATTTGTAACGAAAAAATTAATTACTAGCAAGTAATTGTTTTTTTTCAGTAACAGAAGTGAGTTATTATGTATATATGATTCGTACCGTTTTTACGGTTTTTGTAGACAAATTAACTGTAGAATTATAATTTTTATGATAAATAAAAATTTTCGATCTAAAAAACGAGTAATCCGAATAAAATTACAATTTTTTACTTTACCAATTATATTTTATTAAGTATGTAGTTAATCGACCCAATTTATTTAAAAAACAACTCTTTTATTAAAAAAAAGTTATTGCTGCTAAACGTTATCGTTATTTATAATAGGTCAATCCTACATTTAACGACGTAACTTGGAGCACCAGGAAAAAAATGGAATTGGCAGACGATTAAAACATAATGTTATTTGTCAGTTTCAAAAACTGTGTGTCATGAGTCAAAAACGCAATCAAGTAATTTACTGATTGTCATATTGTTTAATAAAAAAACTTCTTACAATAAATTGTGTAACACAGCTGTAATAATAGAAACACAATCTGATCAATAAAGTAGAAAACTCCAATTATTTCCCTGAATAACAAACTGTATGCATTAGCTTCATTTAACTCAGCGATTTCAGTAGTCAATAATCAAACATTACGCATCAATTTTTAAAGTAGTAGTAAAATGAAAAATTATTAAATAAAAATAATTGTTTGAGTAACTTGTACGTTGCTTTTACGATTTGTGTAAATATTTTTAAAACTAAAAATTGTTTATTGTGAGATATATTTAGTTATAAAATAACTTTAATTTAGAACGTTTGGATCTTGTTAATACATAACAAAGATATACCGACATGAGCTACACTGAGAACAGTGGTGTTAAAAAAAGTATTATAAGTATACTAAAAATTACTACATTTTTCAGAAAAGCTTCGACGTACTCACCTGATAACGCAAATTATTACGTTTAAAAGAATTTTTATTATGTTTTAAACAATTTTTATTATGTAGTAGCTCTACAAAAATTATTCCACAGTATAATAAAAATTACTATGTCTAACATAGTCAAAATTGTGATAGTGTAATTTTTGCTATAAAACATTGTAAATTTTATTTTAATCGTTTTAAAATGTCCCACATTCAGAAGTAGAATTTGTTATGTGACATAGTAAAATTTCTCATTCCACTGAATTGCTATTCAGTATAGTAAAAATTACTATGTTCAAAAGTTATTTTGTATGAAGTCTATAGGTATACACACCTATTGAGTGGTTCAAATTTAAGGTTAAACGAATGTAAATATTAGGAAAATCAATTTTTTGGTTTATAAGATTAAAAAATTGAAACGTGCAGACAATAAATATTGAATCGACTAATTATCCATTGTCAACACTGTGGTCCACAGGAAATCCTTTGATTTTAAACTTTATTGTGTGTATGATAAACAGTACACGTTCCCACATGTACTTTATCCATACGCGCGTAGACATAATGTCCCGTGGTCTAGTGGTTGCGGAGCTTGATTCAGAATAAGCCAAAGGATGAAGGTTCAAACCACAGTCGCTGCAGATTTTTTTTAAAATAATAAAATTGTACATTTCATAAATATCAATTCATACTCTGTGAAAAAATGTCTATGTACATATAACGTGTATATATATATATATATATATATATATATATATATATATATATATGTAAAAATTTTCTAATAGTCATACGTACAGTCTCTGTGTATATATATAATAAATATATTCATTTTTCTTATTTCTGAACAAAGCAAAAATTACTATGTTTAGTAGCAAATTCTGATATGATCTGGTTTTACTATGTAGCATAGCAATTTTTTTAATATCGCGAGTGTGTCTCAGCTTTCTTATAAAATAAAGTAATTTTTATTATAGTTGTAACAATTTTTTTTAAAACTTTTTTTCTCAGTGTAGTTGAATAAATAACAAATTTAGAACTTTTTATGCGTTTCATTACTCATTCATTATTTCATTATTTTATCTAAAAATTTGGTTCGAAAGAGTTATTTAATTAATGTATTTAGCTTGAAAAAGCATTGCTGACAGTATCGTAAT